>NW_024619659.1:0-3226 GCF_008729295.1 Plectropomus leopardus | reverse complement strand
AAAGATATTCGATATAACCTGTTTGAAATCAAAGCTTAGTAGTTTGAGAAACTTCTACTCTTCAGTTAATTTAATCTATTTCTTATATAAATACTGAATATTTGATGCTTGCAGTGGCAGAAAGGTTAGCTTTCTTCCTTTTCTCAGATTTATATAGGTTATATATATTGACTAGTTTGGGTTTTATCTCAGTGAAACAAAATTTCACATTTACTAAGAGGTCAGGAAGTTTGCATTGTGTGGGTGGGATAATAGGAAGCCATTATTTAACATTAAATGAATATAATGCACAGTAAGGACATTAGATTAGGGTAGTAACACCTGGGGATTTATAACTTACCTGCGGAAGAGGCGGGAGCTCCCTGGGTCGCATTTTCTATTATGGGAAAACACATTATTAGCAATATTTACAAGCATGCTAACTAGCTTCTATACGTTATAAACTCTAACTTATCACGAAATAGTTTTAAGCTGTAAGTTAAACGTTAGATAGCGTCAATTTGCCATCGAGAAATTTAGAAATATTACAATTTTAGTCAAAATACGAGTTAAAGTTAACGTTATGCTAGCGCCATAACGTTAGCATCAGTTGAAGAGTAACCGTTATTTATAAAATAAGTTACCTTTGAGCCTCCGGGATCCATTAAATGCGGTTTCTCAGAAAGATGCGTCTTTAGAAAATTAATCCAGAAAAAATCATCTTTGGTTTTTACGATTTTCTTGACGACAACAGCCGTTTAAAGGTGATTAAACTGCTATTTCTTATGTTTATTTACTTTATGTACGCCGTTACCCGGATGTATTTACGCGAAGCACGCAAGACTTCCTGTCACTTCAAAATAAAACTATGTAAAACACCCCAAACAAAGCGACAAAAATATAACTTATTAATTAATACATCGCAAGCCATGAGCCACATTAACGTAAGGTTATTTTTTCAAACCAAAACAGGCATAAAACGTGTGCGTTACACTCGTCAAATTTGCAAATAATGTAATTATCGTCAAAGTTGCAGTTTTTGCTATTGCTAAAGCTGCCGTCACTGCGATAAAATAAATTTCCACCAAAATGCGCCTTCAACTGTCCATCCAGTTCAATCACCTTCAATTAAGTTAACTTAGATAAATATTTAAAAAACTAAGTGAGAAAACTATTTATTACGAACCCGGATGTATTTACGCGCAGTACACAGGACTTCCTCCCATTTCAAAATAAGAGCCCCCACAAAAAGCAACAACAAGAAAAATAAAAGACTAAATAAATAAATGTATAAATTACTAACAGAAGTGGTTTATTAATGTCACAAACAGGTACACGTATTAAAACATCATTGCTTTTCATGCATCTTTGCATTTTATCACAACATTTTCAATTAAATAAGGTCACAGTGTAATTTTTGTGCCAAAAACAGCCCTTTTTATGTTTAGTAGAGCTTATTCTGGCATGCAATGACAAATTTTAGGCTATAGCAAACCACAAAAGACATAACAACAAAGTCAGAATGAAAAAACCCAAAACAAAACAAAAAACACAACAAGAAACCACTTTGCTTTCTAATAATGTAAACATCAGTTGGAAAAATATCAAATTTTATTGCAGTTGTGTGTAAAAGATTGGGGAGCAGGGCAAGAAAATTAACCTGTTTTTTTTCTCGTGCAACAGTAAACATTTATTTAAATTAAAGTTGCATTTAGAGCAGGAAAGCTGTCAGTGAGACGTGTGTCGATACCCTATTAATGGTCACAATGTTAACTTTGCTCACTCCAAAAAAAATCTGACATCTGCTTTGCTACAAAAAAGCACAAAAAAAGTTGCACTTTATTTGGTTTAAACAGATCAAGCACACAAATAACAAGATCGGAATACTTGTTTGATTTTTTCATACCCTACTCCCCGAAAACATGAAAATTGATCGACATGTTAAGATTTTACAGTCAGGAGTCTGTAAAATAAAAATGACTGCTGCCATGGTAACGGGTCACATCGCTGCTGTGCCCTCTCCTCCCCCTCCGTCCTCTCTCACGACTCGGCGGTGGGTCGTATCCAGCTGGCGGGGACCCACTGCGGCTCGTCCTGCGCCTTCCTCACTGCCGTCAGCAGCTGGACGCAGGAGTCCTGCAGCTCGTCGTTGACGATCACGTGGTCAAAGAACTGCCAGAAGTGAGACTCGATCTTGCGCGCGGCTTCTTCCATCTCCTGGAAGTCTTCGTCCTGATGGCGGAAACTAAAATCAGAACTGATTTCAAACTCAAACATCTGGACCTTTTGTGTTGTGTGTGTGGGATTTACTTTGAACGGTCGGTTGACGTAGTAGTTGGTGGTGATGTACGAGTCCTGTCTGGTCTCCCTGAGGCGCTCCAGCGGCGGAGGCTTCACGTAGACCACATAGGCCCTCAGCTCGTGGGTCCTCACTGCCTGGATGGCCTAAATGAGACATGAAACATTCAAATTTAAGTGACCGAAAGCACAAAAACCAGGTGTGTTGGTGGTGTTTTGAAGAGGGCGACGACGTCATTGTTCTTACGTTTGGTTCTACGTCGATGACGCAGATCTTTCCGCTGTTTAAAACTTCCTTCACTGACTGGACGCTGGTGCCGTACAGACTCCCTTTGTACTCCCCGTACTCCAAAAACCTGCAGGACAAAATAAACACGCAGGAATTACGCGAATTCCCCTTGAGGCAATAAAGGTTTCATTCGTTAATTTGTTTAAACTTAAAGTGCGTCAGTGTCTCCACCACGTTCGCTCATTATCGGCGTGTTTTCAGCAGACTGTCGCACCTGTTGTTATACATCATGTTGTCGAAGATTTCTCGGCTGATGAAGTGATATTCTCGGCCAGACTCCTCGTATCCTTTGGGCGCTCTCGTGGTGTCTAGCCGAGGAAAAAGGATGCTTTACAGTGCGTATGATATTGTTTTTCTTTGAGACAGACAATCAGTTAACGGCTGACAAAATTACACAAAAAGGAAAAAACAGCTCAAGTGGGGTCATTTAATTGATTTTAAATTTGGTGGATGTTGATGGTTGGTACGTACGAGGTACAGCTCCCTGGAAGATGTTTGGGTTCATTTCAACCAAGCGCCTCCGAAGTTCATTCACGCCCACACCAGACGGACCTGAGAAAGGAAAACTTCATTGTAATCATGCAGTCATTTTCAGATTAAGATGTAAAATATGTAAAATCAAACAAAATAAATATAAATTAAAATAAAAACAAAACAAAA
>NW_024619658.1:0-1818 GCF_008729295.1 Plectropomus leopardus | reverse complement strand
TATCTAAAGCAATGTTGGTGATCTTGATGGGTAAAGAATAAAAAAAACAAATTTGGGTTATTTTCCATCTCTAGAATCTAAAACTCTTCACCTCAAGTCTTTAAAAAACTTTTTTTTATAATAATGAAGACTGCAGCTTATTATCCTTTATTCTCTTCTGTAACTTTTCTCACTAAATACTTTAAATCACGATTGAGTCTCATCTCTCCGCCTCTTGTTCTTCCAGCGGAGGACCATCGACAGCTCGGCGCCACAAGACGGGGAGCAGAACAGCATCATGGGAAAGCTGGACGAGGGCCTGGACGACTTCTTCTCCAAGAAAGTCATAAAACTCAGCTTCAAGTAAGAGTCCAGCTTTAAACTAAAACTTTTTTCCTCATTTTTTTAAGACGTTGAGGTGCACACAACAAAAAAAACACACATTGTATTTGGCCTCTCTTTAGTTTTCATCTGCCCTTTTAAAAAACTCTTTAAAATAATCTCACAAAAGGGCAGAATCAGTGACTTCTTTTAAATCGCTTCTCCAAACTCTGTTTTTACAGACTTGCTTTTATGTCATTTTTTAAATTGATTTTTTAAGTTTTTTTTTTTTTTTATTTTTTATTTTCTTTAATTTATGTTTTATCAATATTACTTCCTTTTATTTGTGGTTTTATTGCTTTTATTTTTTCTGTTGTATTATTTTGTATTATTTTATACTGACATCATGCGTCCTGCATTATTTGTCCTCTGGTATTAACTTTCTCTTAACTTTATCTTTCCATTGTTGTATCGCTGTCTGTGTTTCCCGTTTCTGCTTTTGCTTTGTTTGTCAAAGAACTTTATAAACTCTGTTTTTAAAGGTGCTATAAACAAAGTTATTATATTATTATAAAATCAGTTTGAATAAAAGCAAAGTACAGCTGCGTGTCATCGGCGTAGAATAGTAATAGACTAGAATAGAGATTTATAATAAAAGTATTGTGTTTTCTGATTCTGTTACTATAATTTATTTTTTGAATTTTTTTCCAGACTCCCCTCGGTGAGGGGGTCGCCCTCCAGCCCGCAGGAAGGAGCAGATAAGAAACGTGACTCCAGGAAGAGCGGTTTCTTTAACCTCATTAAGTCCCGGACGTCCCGCTCGGAGAAGAGCCAC
Organism: Plectropomus leopardus; assembly: GCF_008729295.1. Lineage (NCBI taxonomy): Eukaryota > Metazoa > Chordata > Actinopteri > Perciformes > Serranidae > Plectropomus > Plectropomus leopardus. Next base: position 683 of record NW_024619658.1, on the reverse strand, counting down.
GGCGCCGCCTCCATCACTCCACCTCACGCTGCTTCCTCCGCCATCACCTCGCCGTCTCCCTCCATCACCCCAGTGACTGAAGAAACAACGCCGACATTCCCCGCGCCGCCCCCGAAAAGCCCTGTCACTGTGGCGGAGCCTCATCAGGAGTTCCACAGGGCTCAATCACCGGACCACACGGATTCTGAGGTGGAGGCGTCTCTGACGGCCGCTGAGCCCGCTGAGGAAGAGGAGAAGGAGGAGAAGGAGAATGAGGAGAGTGTGGAGAATAAGGAGGACCTGGAGAGGAGGGAGAACCCCCTCATTCCCCGCCATATTGGGGTCCCCGTGATGGGCATGGACCTGCTGGCTGAGATGAAGGCCAGACAGGAGAAGATGGCCGTGAGGAAGGTGAGTGGAGCCGCCGTGTCAGCGTTTATAACAGCGGGCCCTAAGGGGTTAACCCTTAGTGCTTTAGTACCACACACATTCACACTGCTGTGCACAGAATGCACTTTTCAAAATCAAGCTTTAAAAAAATATTATGCATTAATACTATTTTCTACTTCCATTGAGTTAGTTGTTTAACTAAAAGTCCTAATCATAAATATCAAATATTCATGAATTTTTAGAATTTTAACCCTTTAAATGCCATGTTTTTGTCATGATGCGACCATTATGTTTGAATAAAATAACACAAAAAA
>NW_024619657.1:0-2415 GCF_008729295.1 Plectropomus leopardus | reverse complement strand
GTATTTTTTTTACATACAGTGTACGCTCACCATTTTCTAACAGATACCACAGCATATATATTTATTTGTTTATACAAGCAGTCAGTTACCAAAAAGTTCAATGTGTTATGAAAATACATTTTTGAAATTAACCCCCCACCCCTCAAAAAAAACAGGTAATTCATCACAGTCAAGGCATTTTATTATAATTCATTTATTATTATCATTATTGCAATTATTTTGCATAAGTTGCAGCACAGACTTGTACATCAATCTGCACATGAAACTATTTGTCACACAGGTGCACTGTAACTTTTATAGAGACAGCAGCAGATGATATGTTGAGAAACTCAAACAAGTTTTAACTCACTTAATATTTATTTCACACAGCAGTGAAATGAAGATAAACCAGAACAGTTTACTTTGGAAGATGCTTGGCAGCGACCTGTACTAAAAAGTATTAGTTGGGTTTTCTGGAGCAATAAATGTGTGTTTTATTTCATGTTTCAGTAAATATAGTTATTTTATTATTTAAAAAATCTGCTTGTAACAATGTTTTGAGCAGTAAATATTATTTCTGTAAAACTAGACTGAATTCCTTTTGATAAATGGTCCAATTTATGGAATGTTATGGATTTCAAACACAAACACACAGTATCAAATTTGGCAAAAAACCGAAGGTCCTGATGTTCGGTTTTAATAGAGATCTTCATGTGAAACAATGCTCAGACAAAATCAGAAAAAGACTCTTTGTTCAAACACTTTATGTCACTGAAATCAAAGCAAGTGACAATTTCTACTGTCGAATCAGAAGTCTACAGCTGGCTCTCTTTATGAGAGCCGGTCATATTTGGAAGTGGGATTGCTCGGCCCCGTCTGTGTTTAGATCTGGAGGAGAATCTATAGGACGAGCCTCCATGCAACATAAACAGTGGCTTATTAACATGTGTGTGTCTCTGTGTGTGAAGTAATATAAGAATACAACCGTGTCGTGCAAGATGAAGGAAAAACAGATAAATCATCCGTTATTTCTGGAGGAGCTATAGGACAGTGTATGAGGGTCTGTATTAATGATTTAGTTTTAAGGAGTGTAACTATATTTGTGCATGGAGTGCAAAAAATAAAATCAATAAGACAGAGCTAGTCATCTTTGGTAAAATAAATCAGCATTCTGCCAACATGAGATCATTTGACGTGATTCCAGTCCAAGTGAACTTTTTTCAACATTTTTCTTGAATGAGGTGATTTTTTTTTCTTCTACAGACTTGTTGAGCGATCTGCTTTATTTTAGGATACTTTTTCTTGTTTCTTGGAAATGCCTGCACAAAATGTATCTGTGATTGAACTGAGTGACGACGGCTCATGCAACTGGCAGATTTCAACAAATAAAAGACTCAGTTACGTAAGTTTGAGTCCATGTGTAGGAGCATATGTGTGTGCGTGTGTGTGTGTGTGTTTTACGTACTGTTCAGGCCTTGCTTGTTGACTATGGTGCTGCTGGCCAGGGCTTCATAGTACTGCTGGTTGCTCATCAGGGTGTGCATACCCAGGATAGCTGGAAAGACAGCAAGAAGACTGAATGAGGAAGGAAAGAATGAAGGGAATGAGCAGACGGTCAGAGGAAGAAAGAAAGAGAGAGAAAGAGAGAGGGAGAGGAATGCTGAAAAAGAGTTCGACTATCCAGTCACGGCCGTACAGTGGACCACCATGCTAATACAGACAGCACATCAGCACTTGCAGCATCACAAGCAAGTCAAACCTGACACTGTCAGCTTCAACGATCGAGCCGTTGTATTCTGTGAGGTTTCACAGTTAACACGCACTGGCTTTGGTTTCTGCGACCAAAGCTGAGGTCCTGCCCACTGCTGACCGACTACACGTAAATGTGCAACTCCACCATCTGCATGTTCAAGGATGTCCAGGTAATAGCTTGTGAAGTATTTCAACTTAAGGAATCCTACTAGCGTCCTAGCAGTGTGGAATATATAATCGAGCAGCTACTCCAAGGACACCATAATGAAAACCAAATTTTGAAAGAATTATCACCTCATCTGTTCATCAGAAAGAGCGAGAGCACGACAGTTTGCAAAAACATAAACAGTTAGGGAACACAAGCTATCAAGCTGCTCTTGTGGAGCAAATGACAGACATGTTACGTTCAGCAACTCCAGAGACGTGTTGTGCTCTTAAAATGTTTCTGATGCAGTGCTGTGTGATTATAAATTTCAGTCATGCTTATGCTTAAGAAATAAAAATGTTGGCCCTCTGCTGCTATTTAATCTATTTGTAACAAATACTTGTTGTTCAGAAATATACAGTTTTTAAGACAGAGTTCAACAAATGATTTACAGTGCTATTAATCAATCTACATTGTTTTGGTGTGATTTTGGAGAATCAGTAACTTCTTTTAAATCATTTCTTAAAACACATCAGTTT
>NW_024619656.1:0-1820 GCF_008729295.1 Plectropomus leopardus | reverse complement strand
CAGTAACAGAAAGCAACGAATGAACAAGGAAATAAACATGCGACGCTAGGGGTTCATAGAAAAGTAATTGATACAAATACGAACTGAAAATAGAGCAGTAAAATAATATTTAAAATAATAAATATGTAAGATAAACAAAGCTAAAGTATCTGTCTATCATTGCTTTTGACAGGTACCAGGTCTAAGGACACGTCAGACTAAGCATGTGGGCATCCGGCGGTGCAGTGGAAAATGAAACAAGACAAATCTTCATGAAAGGGCCTGCTTCGTAAAAAAAACATCTGACATGATGAAGAAATTCAGTAACTGAAAAGGTTTTATTGTGATTGACTGACAGAAAAAAAGTCGCACTGCTTGATCAGATCAGATGTGCAATAGGCGGGTTAAAAGCCACCAAAGGCAGATTCTATTGGTTAATACTAATTACCGTGTCCGTCCGTGCTTCCCTCTGCAAATCACCGCTCACGAGGGAGGGACCGCGCGCCCCTCTCTGCTGCTCATGACGTCAGCAGCAATCAGCGGTCGCTGAGCAGTAACGGTAGTATCGAGAGGAACAAGCAACGATGGTCGTCATCAAGGAGTAGTAAGTGCTGTGTTTCTGTTTAAACTGTTTTCTTGTTGTAAATACTGCTGCAACAGAATGGCTGTTATAACGGATTCGGTTAGGCTGAGCAGTTTTAAAGCGGTTTGACACAAATGAAAACTTTCCGTGTTGTCTCAGTGTCTGTGTCAAACACACGAGGGAAGGGTGGGATTGCTTGAGAGCTGCTGTGGCCTACCGGCGTTGACAGCGGCGCGGCACTGTGTGACAGCTGCTGTTATCTCACAGTTTCTCAGGTGTTCGCTTGAAGTAGCTGGCTTTTAAATTTGTCAGTCTGTGGTTTGTGTGTATGTGTCTTGCGCTCTCGCGTTATAAAACTTCAACTAACTTGAGCTACAAAGCCACCTCTAGCTCACCAGATGCTAATGCTAGCTAACCTGTAGCGTTGACATTAGCTAAGTTACTTAGCTAATGTTATCTTTGCAACACTGACACACAAACTTGTGGTGGCGCCCAATAATCTTACCCACGATAAGAGACTTTCATTAAAAGGCGATTTCACTAGCTGTCGTGTCAAACCAAGTTTTATCAGTCAACTAGCCTGCTAGCGGTAGTAGTATTTAGGTTACGTTAAGTAGCGGTTAGCTGTGAGTCATAAAGTTGGATGTAAAGATGCTCGTGTTGACAGTGAAGAGGTAGAAAAATATGTCGATCCATGGCAGTAAATTAGTAATAATTTTCGGAACACTTTTTTCAAACGTTTGCCTGCGAGGTTGGGAAATGAAAGGGTGCTAGTTTTTAACTTTGGTTCAGTTAGTGTAAGAATTAATGCTTTTTCATCAAGCCGGAAGTGTCTTGTAATTTTTTTCTCCTCCAGACTGTAGCCACCCACCATCCTAATCACAAATTTGCTTTTTCATAGCCACGACATGCTGGACTCAACATTTTCATTTATTGTGTCTTTGACTAAATGTCCTCTGTTAACGTCAGATTAAGTTTTATATACAGTTTCTCGTGCTCAAATGAAAATAACGCTTTTAAAACTGCAAAATAAAGCCCTGGAGCACACGTGACAGTAGTCTCATAAATCAGATTATAAGGATGTTTCGTTTAACACAAACGGAGGCTTTATAGTTTAAGAAATAAGATTGAACGAATTGTAAATAAACAAATGCCAACAAACCTTATCAAGGAGATCAGCAATGTTTATAACAAATCCCAGATTTGGTTAATGCCCTTTGTGTTGTTTGATAGAAAGTTAGAAAGATTAGTGTTGGCC
>NW_024619655.1:0-1535 GCF_008729295.1 Plectropomus leopardus | reverse complement strand
ATACAGGTAAGAGGAAAAAAAATGTATGCTTGATTTCGATGTCAGCTGTCCCTTTGTAAGTGAACATAGCAGTTAATAATTCCTAAAATTTCAATACCAACCGTCTTAAGTAATGGTTTTAAAAATCATGGGGGAATGCAGTCTAAAGGGCAGGTGGATGATTTTGGAAGTGCAAAAGTGTATTCTAGACTATGACTTCTTCAGCCTAATATTAGTTTACTTGGATTTCTGCATTTGTCTACCTTTTGCAGTACACAATTTTTGCGTAGTTTTTATGTCATCCAACTGAGTTTCTTTTTTTTTTTCCCATATTTCAAAAAACTTGTACTGAACAGGCTGTCCAGATATGAAATCAAACACAAAAAGTCTATAAATTGCAGACTTTTGAAACCTAGAGGAAACTTAACTTTACTCTTATGTAAGCCAAAGGTACTATAGCAAGGAAGCAGTTTTCATGTAAATCTCACGTTTCATATCTCTTGATTATTTCAACTGCTGACTGTAGCCAACGTTTGCAGTTCTCACTCTGCTTTTCATCATTGTAAGATAAATCTGCTCCCAACTGTGGCAGAACGCCAGAAAGTAGGCTTAAGCTAACAGTGCAACTACACAGCCAATAAACCCACACCAGTGCTGAAGATGCAAGCTGCTCTCATAGTCTGAGCAGTGGGTTTCCTAAGTATGGCTGAGACCAAGCAGCTATAAGCTACAGAACCATTACGCCCACCGCTCATCAGATTTTAAGATTGCTTTGTGAGTCCCCTGTAAGTGTTTTTTTCTCCCCTTAGGTGAAAAATTATTCCATCATGGCCTCATTCTGATGAAGTTTGTGTTGTTGGGGTTTGCGGGTGATGCTGACAATGATGCTAACAGTTGTTGAAAGCACTGACAGGGTCTTTTATCTCCTCTCCAGTACGGGGATGTCGCCCGGGGAAAATCGTCCAGATGACAGAGGCGGAGGTGCGGGGCCTTTGCATCAAATCCAGGGAGATCTTCCTCAGCCAGCCCATCCTGCTGGAGCTTGAGGCACCCCTGAAGATCTGTGGTCAGTGCTGTACTTTTATGGCCTGGATTTGGGCCATTTTCTCACGACCTTGTGTTTATTTTTGCTCTCCTGTCTTTCACTGTCTCGTAACCTTCTGTACTGTATATTCTACTGTGACATTTCCTTTAAAGTTCATCTTAACTGAAAGGTTTAAAAGTGTACTTATGTAACCAGACAGGATAACACTGCCTCAGCCTGGGTCATATATCAAGTCAGTGTTACTCTCTCCGCAACCCTGTGTATGGAATTGCTCACATACGCAGATTGTGTATAATTCAAATTTACATGCACAGTTAAGTTGAGCTACGGATTAGGCCATTTAATTGGACTTGTATTCTTCCTTGTCCCAGTATACAAGCACTGGGGGGAAAAATGGATTTGTTGATGGAAGTTTGTCCAACTCTGCCACAGAAGTTGGTGTATGACCCCTTTTAGCTTGTTGCTATAGACAAAATTACAATGTTTATTTATGATAATTTCAGGTTAGAAC
>NW_024619654.1:0-1849 GCF_008729295.1 Plectropomus leopardus | reverse complement strand
TCATGCGTGTGAACATTAAACTGGGACCCATTTGTAAACGCTTTGCTCCTTAACACGAGTTGTCAAAAATTCAGTGGGGTACCATTGGAGGTTTTGACGCATCTGAAGATACTGACACTGAGACAGCAAAGGTCACAAATTTGAAACTTTAGCACAAATACCGGAGGTTACTTTCTTGTTTACCAACTCTGCACGTCCAGTTTGTAACACAGCTGCCTATTAAAAATTCATTAAAGCCCAAGCAAGATAACCTAGATGACCTAACTCATCATCAGGGTTGTTTTTTCTGACTTAACACAGCTCCTCTTGAGACACAGAGGACTTAATACAGACACAGATCAGCTGAAGTAGTACTCCTTATGACAGGTAAATGGATTTTTGTATGTGACATTGGTGAAGTGCTCCTTTTTTTATTTAGAGCCACACAAACAAACAGGAAAAAAGATTAGATAAAGGCAGTTGCTGTATATTGACATCAGTATTTCATGCAAATTTCACCCCCTGCATCATCATAAACACACAGAGCGATCCATGTAAACCAATGGAGAATATTCAGCACATCCAGGCTTCATTCAAAGCAGCCAGCTGAGCTCTGTGGAGATAAGAAGGCTCTGCAATAAATGACTTCCAAGTAAAAGACCTGACGCAAACACACACAAACCAGGACTTAAACATCTCCTTTGATATTCAGACAGACAAGTTGCCTCTCACTCCTCGAGTGGGAATAGAGATATTTAAACAGGATTCAACACTAATCTTGAATAACTTAATTTTTCAGCAGTAAGGTCTTTAAAAACCAGTTGGGATTACAATGAAGGGTATTTTCGTGGATGAAAGTTGACTCAGCATTTACTGCAGGTAAGATTATGGTTCAAAATGATTAATGCTTTTTGGAAATGTAAATGAGGATAAAATTTAAAATGGGGCCTTTAAGCAAGTGACACAAAAAAATCCTCAAGGAATTAAGCCGAATTTTTATTTTTCAAATATGTAAATTATGATAAAAAACAAAAATTGGCTTCAAAGGATACTGACAATTTCAGCTCAGTGTTGAAAGGAATATTAAACCTGCAATAATCAGTATTTTTGACATGAACATCAACTTATTGTACTGTTAAAAACACCTGTTGGGTAATTATCTCCTGCTCTTTTCAGCCTCTTTTAGATTATAGTTTTGCTCTTATTGCACACTTACTGTGTGGTTCAGTCTCAGTTTTCTCTGTTTCCAGAAGGAGCTGTTTTCATCTGACGAGCTCCAGTAAACCCACTGTACACTACCTGCCCAGCACCAAACAGCAGACGGACACAGGCAGAGACCAGCTGGTGAGGAAAGTGGAGCATTCAGCGGCTAAACGAACAGATATTTTTCTTAAGAGTTGGTGGAGACCAAACAAGAGCAAAAAAGAGAGTGAGTATTGGACTTCCTATTGTGTATATGAGCAGCTGTTTCCTTACATGGTCACCATAATGGCTTTGTGATGTGATAATGCTGTTTTTTATTTTGTCATCTTGTTTCTGCGCCCCATAGTGGCCAAAAACTGTAACCAGAACCTTCCGTTTTCACAATGTAAAAATAATTCCCCTCCCCCAGTCTGGATGCTCAGTATCAGGGCTGGGTGATATGGGCTGAAAATTATATTGCCATATTTGTAGGCTGTATCTCAATACACAATATATCTTATTTTATGTTCGTGGTGTGGGGGTTTCTACACAAAAATTACTGCGATTCGGTCTGTTGACAGCAAAATTTAGTTCTTGAGTTTCTCAACCAAATCTGGGATAATTCCTTTATTTATTTGTACCTGACCATGTAAATGATTTAACAAGATTGTTTTGAGTGTGATTAATC
>NW_024619653.1:0-1151 GCF_008729295.1 Plectropomus leopardus | reverse complement strand
CATTTTTTCAAAATGTCAAAATATATTGTTTTTGTCTGTTTTTGCAACATTCTATACTATAGCGTGTCTTTGCACGCTATTTAATGCACTTTTAAGGTGTTTCCAGCTGTTTTTGGGACACGTCATGTTTTGACATTTTTGCTATACTATAGCCTTGCTTTTTGGGTTATTTTTTTCAACATTTCAAAATATGACGTTTTTGTCCATTTTTACAACATTCTATGCTATGGCGTGTCTTTGCATGCTATTTAATGCAGTTTTAAGGTGTTTCAAGCTGTTTTTGAGACACGTCATTTTTGGACATTTTTGCCATACTATAGCCTTGCTTTTTGGGTCATTTTTTTCAACATATCAAAATATGGCGTTTTTGTCCGTTTTTGCAACGTTCTTTGCTATGGCGTGTCTTTGCACGCTATTTACTGCAGTTTTAAGGTGTTTCCAGCTGTTTTTGGGACATGTCATTTTTTGACATTTTTGCCATACTATAGCCTTGCTTTTTGGGTCATTGTTTCGACATTCCAAATTATGGTGTTGTTATACGTTTTTGCAACATTCTATGCTATAGCGTGTCTTTGCATGCTATTTAATGCACTTTTAAGGTGTTTCCAGCTGTTTTTGAGACACGTAATTTTTTGACATTTTTGCCATACTATAGCCTTGCTTTTTGGGCCATTTTTTCAAAATGTCAAAATATATTGTTTTTGTCTGTTTTTGCAACATTCTATACTATAGCGTGTCTTTGCACGCTATTTAATGCACTTTTAAGGTGTTTCCAGCTGTTTTTGGGACACGTCATGTTTTGACATTTTTGCTATACTATAGCCTTGCTTTTTGGGTTATTTTTTTCAACATTTCAAAATATGACGTTTTTGTCCATTTTTACAACATTCTATGCTATGGCGTGTCTTTGCATGCTATTTAATGCAGTTTTAAGGTGTTTCAAGCTGTTTTTGAGACACGTCATTTTTGGACATTTTTGCCATACTATAGCCTTGCTTTTTGGGTCATTTTTTTCAACATATCAAAATATGGCGTTTTTGTCCGTTTTTGCAACGTTCTTTGCTATGGCGTGTCTTTGCACGCTATTTACTGCAGTTTTAAGGTGTTTCCAGCTGTTTTTGGGACATGTCATTTTTTGACATTTTTGCCAT
>NW_024619652.1:0-1385 GCF_008729295.1 Plectropomus leopardus | reverse complement strand
ATGGCGTATTTCTACACCTACATCGACCCGGCTCAGATCGAAGCAGAGTTTGCCCAACAGGAACCTGAAGAGAAGGAGAAGAGGAGGAGGAGCATGGAGATGTCCAAGAAGGACTCGGTTGAGAACTACAGAGAGGACAGGAGGAGCTCTGACTCCAGCTCTGACGAGGAGGAGCCCAAACAGACCAAAATCTAAAGCGAACATCCTCTACGCCATTTGTATAAATGCTGCTTGGTTCTGCGTTTCATGTCCATGGTTATGGCCGACAGTGATCGAGAAGAATCTTGGCAGGGATAATTCAAACACTATCATCCCCATTTCGCCCCAAAACTTTAAGAGAATATTCTTTTTTTTAGAGCGTATCCATATAATAAAAAAATCCTGGATATTTGTTTGTTAGTAATTTCTTGCTTTAGCTGTTGTAAATTTGTTTTTACAATGATTTATTTTGCACTGTGTTGCAACATCTTGATGCAATTTTTGTCTCCTAGGCTTTCGTAATGTGCCTGCATACAAAGAAACCATTCCAGCATTTGTATTTATTTTCCAAGCACAGTGTTGTATGTATTGTAATATATTGTGTTTTATATCTATATGTGATGCTCCCATCTTCTCCAGGGAAAAATCCAACACCAAAGACTGCTTCTTCAGGTAAAAAAATAATATTCCATATTCAATCTCGGTAGAAAACTGCCCTGTGGTAACGGCTGCTGACCCACGTGACTCAATAAACATACCAGCAAGATGTTATTTTCAGTAAACATGTGTACACACTACTTTCTTTCAACCTGGGCAATATGGAAACACCCTTGTGCCTCACTAGGGACTCATTTTGGATCATTTTGGCCATCTTAGTGCATGTGGAATACATTTTGGCAAGGGTGCGTTGTTTTTATTTTTTATTTTGGATATTCAACCTTAACTCCATAATAAATCTATAATAAACTGCAAAATACAGAGATAAAATACATAAAAAACAACAGTGACATTATGTAAACAAATTGGCAACTCAGTGCAAATATATTAGTGTATATAATTGAAGAGGGTTATTTTCAATACATTTATCCTGTATACTGAAACTGACGGTACTCTAGCTTGTATTGATCTTTCCCACATGTAGGACTGCAAGTGACAATTTCTAATTGACTACAGTACGGCAAGGATTTCAATAAAAATGAGACACTGTAAGACATAAAAAAACACAATGTTTTTCACATCCTTTTCAACCTATATTCAACTTATTACAGTACAAAGACAAGCTAGTCTTGGCCAGGTCTCGCCTAGAAAAAAAAATCTTAATCTCAAGGGGACCAACCTAGTTAAATAAATAACAAATATCTTTTGAAAAAGAAGAAGAAACATCCAAATAACTCAAATTATTCACA
>NW_024619651.1:0-1291 GCF_008729295.1 Plectropomus leopardus | reverse complement strand
TTCTTTCTGATATTCAGCTCAGAGAGAAAGTCACAATTCAAATGGAGCTGTGCAGGTCAAACATTACCAGACTGAACCAACAGATGAGTGGTGACATTTTGATGGTGAGTGCAGAGACGGCCCTGAGCTCTGAGAAGTTTTTCAGCTCACAGATAAAAATGCTGAATTATCATGTGATTGCTTGACCTTTGCTGATAATGGGATATCAGGTGTTTAACTAACTCTCTGTCGGTCTGAGCATTACTGTCAGTGTAGATCGAGTCAAGATTTAGCAGAGCTTAAAGGAATCCAAAAGGAGCTTATGTTATGTGCTTGTGTTTTTTCTGTTTTTTTTTCTTTGAAAATGCTGTACTAGCCTTCATTAAATCTTGTTCACTTCAATGTTACATCTGATGTGAAACTTGTTTGTTGACAGGTAAAATAAAAGGTGATTCTGAAATAGTGGCACAGCTCAGGATAGACTATTTTGCTTAAAAATATCATGTGGACTACAATATCCAATGCTGTAACTGGGGGTCATGGCTTAAGACATATGAGCCAATTAGCTGTATTATTATTCCAAGTGTACAGATATTCTTGTGATCCACAGTGGATCGTTTTATAACTTTTCGAGCAGCGTATGCTAACATACCATTCACCTCAGAAACCACCTGCAAAATTGAAAGTTATGATATATATATACTCAAAAAGTTTCACCAGTAAGGACAGGACAAATTACACTTTTACCCATTGACATTTCATAAGTCCCAGAACACTGTAGTTCCTCCACCCAACATCAAACTGACCAGTAAAATCCACAGAAATACAGTAACTAAAAACACTTTAAACTCCTTGTTTAAGTTCCATAGCCTGCAAATTCAGCTTTAAGTATCCTTCCCCAGCGCCAGATAAGGCAGGTAGAATACCTTTGTTGGTGAAGAATGTGGAGCACCTTGTAAAGCCGCATATTTTTCAATCAGGAGTTAATAAAAATTGTTTCAGAGCTAAAATGAAAATACTTTAACTATTTGACTATTATTCATCAGGTAACTATAAACACAACTCAGATGAGATGATAGAGATGCTCCGTGTCTGTTGGATGTGTAAAAAAGCAACAGTTTGTAGTAATGAGTTGGTCGAGGTGTGATTTTCTTTTCTGACTTGAATCATGATGACGATAGCAAAGGCCAGTGATGAATTTAATGTCACTATCCAGTCAGTAAAGCTGATTATACAGTTGTCCCATGTATGCATCATCTCTGCTCCTGTAACGAGCTGCTGCTCAGTAACAACTGATGCTTGGAGGTTTTGT
>NW_024619650.1:0-2916 GCF_008729295.1 Plectropomus leopardus | reverse complement strand
AATTTTTTATACCATAATTTTTACTATTTTGGAGTTCGGTAATAAAAACAACAAAATGAATAAATCAAAGGAACAAAACTTCAGTAAAAACATGAAACCCTTAAATTCTCATCTAAGACTTTTTCCGACACATCTGAGCTTTTTTCTAAAACAAGAAAACTAAAATGGTTATAAAATCTATTGAGAGTTTTCCCTAAAAGTGCTGTATGTAACTCTGGAGAAAGACAGTTTAGTCTCATTCCCAGGTCGTCAAATACCAACACTTTGCTTGGACACGAAGAGTTGATATTCTTTTACTCATTCTTTTATTCATTCTTTTACTTTTAAATTAAACATACTTTTTTACTCATCTACAAGGTCTTTAAGAGATAGATCAGATCTTTTGATGTGGGGTTGTATGAGGTACTGACCCATAAGTCAGTGTATTACATACATTTGACATCCGGCGGTACGAAGCAGAAGCAGACAGCCCTTTTTGATGGTGAAACTGTTAACAGCTTCAGCTCCCGATATGCTTTCATCAAAGCCACCAAACAAACTTTTTAACAAAAGCAGTAATTTAAGCTCGCTGAACTCAGGAGCTGCTGGTCTACCTGTGCCTCTATCAATCATCAAGTTATTGTGTAACTGTAGTCAATCTGAACAAACTCCTTTTCAACACCAAAGTCACACAAAAACACAATCAAACTAACGGATCGAGGCAGTGATAAACCAGCAGCTCCTGTGTTACTCATTGTTATATGACTTATTTTGTCAAAGGAGTCTGATGGCTTCGTAGAGAGCGATGCAACTGTTTCAGTTCCCCATCTGAAATCACTGTCTGATTGCAAGTGAAAGCAGTAAAAATATTCTAAATATAGCATACATTTAAACTGATAGTATTTTTATAGGTGTCTGAAATATGTTTTGCTGCTGCCTCCGTGCGCAGCAGTACATTGCTCAGCTTCTGTTTCCATGCTCCTGTCTGCTTCTCCAAGCTGGGTGCGTGCAGACCGAAATCTACGGTATGTAACACACTGACTATAGAGAAGTACCTCATACAACACACCACAAAAGATCCAGAATATCCTTCTTACTCACACCGGTTCAGAAGCAGTGTCTGAATTACTGTCTTTCCAAAAAACAAATATTGTCAGTTTATATGGAAATGAGCTAGATTTGCCTACATCATTTACATTAACAATAAATCAGTTGACTTACTGGAAAATTTTAGCCTTATCAAGTTACATGTCTGGGCCTGTAGAAATTGTTTATATGAAGTCTAATTTTCATTCTCAAGGGGTTTATTTTGACATTTCCCCGCTTGCCCATCTTTTCAGGAATCCACTTATCGCCACTGAAACTGGTTTATAGCTGAGTCATGTTGCACATCCAGTTCCATGAAGTCAACCGTTACTCCCTCTTTGATGTTATTTTGGTTTTGATGATCAAAACCATAAGTGGAACATTTTTTATTTTAATTACTTAAAGAACTGAAAATAATAGCTGTTATTTCCAGTTAAGCTGCTGATGATTTTGTTTTCACATATTTTTTTTATTGAACAAAACAGCAAGTGCACATTAAGTGTCCTTTCAGTGGCATCATGTCATTTTTTGTTTTCTTGATATTTTTTGCACAAATCTGGGACTTCTGTTTTGAGTCTGGCTTTAAAGTTCAGTCAGCAGCAGCAGGTTCTTGCTCACTGCTTCTGAAACTTGAGTCAGACAGTCCTACCTGTCAGTGTCACATCACACGAACATCAGGGTCAGTCAATAAACGGAAAAATTGACCAAAACCAGCATCATTAATGTTTAACGGACTTTATCTTAATCATATTTGTGTATTCTGAGAATTCATTTCCCTCAGTCAAGCTATTTTCTTTTATTTTAGAGTAGTTAAAAGTAAATCAGCCAGTCACATCTTACCTAAAGTATTCTCTGTGCTTATTCAACATTTTTCTGCCTCGCAGTTAAAGCAATTCAATGCATGTTCAACTCTGACACACAAAATCACTTGAACTGTAGCAGGAGCAGATGACAAACAGACAAAGGATAATATAATCTTTATTTATAGAGCGCATTTCCACTTCAGTGTCACAAAGTGTTCAACAAAGGCAGCGAAATAGTATTGACAAGAATTATTGAAATCAACGGTAGAAAATCTGACTTAAATTCTATTTAATCTATTCAACTGGTCAATGGGGGGAAAAAATACTGCACGTTATCTCTAGATTAGGACTCTGAAGCCTCCAAAAGTAAATTATGACCACAGTTGAATCATACATTCACACAGTTATTATTAGTATACATGATGACATTCAAATACTTTCATATTGAATAATTTTTAACGTGCACAAGCCTGTCTGGCTGCTAAGTGTTGAACAGGACTGATGACAAAAATCATCAAAAAAATTTTTACAGAAGTTAACTCTGGGGTTGAAGATATCATATACAGCATAATGTTATAAATGTTAAATATCTCTGTAAAGCTGCGTGCATGAGATACATTTTTAACCCAGAGGCTAACGTTAGCATCCTGCTGCTCCAGTGTGATTGTTTCCCCCTCAGAGGCTTTGTAATCCAGCCTTGAACTGACACTGAATGCCTTCTGTTATTATTTATCAGGGTTTTTTTTTTTCAATTAAAAATGCTTAACTTTTGGTAAAATGCTACGTTGGTCAATGTCATTAGTCATCCAATCACAGTAGAGAAGAGGCGGGACAAATACCACAAAGACAAACTGTCACAGAGGACAACTATGAGTGTGAACCACAAGAGCTGCTGTTTTCAGAGGAGAAACGCTTTCATGGACACACGATCTTATTAAAGTGGCAGCGATTGCGAGGTGGAGAATTTCCACCTCGCAGTTAAAGCAATTCAGTGCATGCAGTAAACCAAGAGGACCAACTCTGACACGCAAAATCACTTAAATTGTAA
>NW_024619649.1:0-1929 GCF_008729295.1 Plectropomus leopardus | reverse complement strand
AAAACCATTTTGAGAACATTTAAATGCAACCAATGAATGTTTTAAAACTGTTTTCAGTGGAAAATTTTCTTCATGTTCCCACTTAAATTTAGGGTAATATACTCTACAAACAAAAAAAAAAACTTAAATGTCTCTTTTTTATTGTTAATTTAAAACATTACATTAGGCTATATTTTTATCTAAAAAATCCTCAGTCCTCAATAATGTTAACGAAAAAAGGTCTGTAATTTCAGACCTTTTTTTTAATGAAAATGTATCATGTTAACAGTAATGATAAACAATAATAATAATAATAATAATGATAAATATTACCATTATAATAATAATAATAAATTAATAAATTAAAAGATTTTACGTTTACATTACGTTTATTACGTTATTACGTTTATTTACTCTAACTCTAGGAACGTTCTGGGAACTAAAAGAAAACTTTCTGCTGTAACTAAACGTAACTAAAACATTTGGTGGTTGCATTGTACCGTTCTCAGAACGTTTTTATAACTTGACTGATAGGAGTAGCAGCCGTGGCCAACACCTTAATGCCACCTTTCTAGACCACGTTTAAATGAATACAGCCCTCTTAAATACGGAAAAGCCTTTTCTTTGCGTTTTTACAAACTCTCGTTCATATGATAAATTGTGGAAACAATCCTCAAATACACAGATCTGCATAACAACCAAAAACACTGTATTATGGTTGCCAGGCCCGTAGTTGGCCTGGCATGGTCTGAGATCGGTACAATGCAAACGCTGAATGTTTTAGTAACGTTTTCAGTTGCAAGTTTTCTTTATGTTCCCACAATGTTCTTCTTAAAGTTCGGGTATCATTCTCTCTGAAAATTTTTGTTCGTTTGTTTGTTTTTTTAATTGTTAACATGTCAAATTACATTTTCATCTAAAAAAACACGAGTAAGTCCTCAATAATGTGTAACATTGTGGGAACGTTTTATAAAAAGAACATTCTCTGATTTATCAGCATCACCAAAACATCCTCAGAGTGATGCAGTTAAAACATTACACGTCTTAGTCAGCATTTAACCTTAAAAGAACATTATTCGAGATGATAAACATCCTTAAAACGTTCTCTGAACATTAGATTGAAATGTTTTCTTTAATACATCGTTGTAACGAGTAGGTAACGTTAGCCAATGTTGTGGGAACGTTCTCTGCTAGGTGGGGCGATGGTGGCGGCGACATCTGCACGTTGCCAGTTTCCACGGCAACAGAAGGGGTGGCGTTTTCAAAAAATGACGCTCTGGGACCGGCTTTTAAAAGGCCCCAAAAATGCTGCTGTAGTGTGAACAAAAAGGTCAAACCGCGACAAAAATGACTATATTTGGGTATTTTGGCTCAAAACAACCAAATAACCAGAAGCATGTTGAGCGATCAGCCCAAATTCAAAGTCACAGAAACCTCTTTTCTGCAGTCTATCAGACTGAAGCCGGATCTGCAGCGCTCAGCTCCTTCTTCACCTTTACTTCAACCTCCCTGACCAGCCGGCTTCACCTCACTGAAGTCTGTAACGAGCTTCTGCGCGGTGTGATGTCAGGAGGTGACATCATTAACGCGAGCGAGCATTCGTCACATTAATGAAGTATAGTCGACGCCCCGAGGGGCCGTTAAAGGACAACACCTCATTACCATAACAGAGCGCCGCCGAGGGCCCGACTGAGAGACAAAGAGCAGAGGTCACATGACACCAAGAGGAAATAAAGTGACGTGATGAGGTGTGTGTTTACAAGCAGCCACGATACTGAGAAAAATGTTTGGACTGAATTTCCCCCGAGGAGGAAAACATGCGCTTTATCTTATTACGACTGAGACCACCTGAGGTTTCGACTCATAAACATTTTAAACATTTAGGTTTTAGGGTCTCGTCCAATAACTGACAGGACTGGGTTTTAAGGGTTTTAACAGGTTTTCTTCAGG
>NW_024619648.1:0-3165 GCF_008729295.1 Plectropomus leopardus | reverse complement strand
ACTGGGACACTGAGACACTGGGACACTGGGACACTGAGACACTGGGATACTGGGACACTGAGAGGGAAACGTCCTAATTGCTCCTCCTCATTGCTTCATTACCCACCACACAATAGTTCTCTTCTTTCAGGCCTCTAAACTCTTAATTATCCGTCTGTCTGCTGGCTGACCTAATCTGTGCGTGAGGCTGACTTTCACTGAGGTTATTCTGTCTTCTAACGGTGGATTATCAGCATACTACTGCTTTGTGCAAAGAAAACTAGCATTATCTGATTTTAAACTCTCATAGATTAGCCGTGGTATCAATCTGACTAAAATGTGAAACTTAGCTCAGTGTACAGTTGAGTGGACAGTGAGCGGAGAGGAAACTTTCAGTGCTACAAAAAACTGATAAAATTCAGAAAGTGCATCTTTATCATAAACAAATGAGATGAAGCAAACATGCAGTGTCATTGCAGAAGCTTCCTTCCTTCCTTTTTTAAGCCAAAAGACGCATTTTGCATTATTTCAATAATAGCACATCCTGTCAGAGACACTGGGGATCAGACGGTCATAAGTTACACAAGCTCAATAAAATGCAACAGTGAAACAGATTAACGTGCAGATAGACGTGTTTGATAAACCTGCTGAAGGAGGATTTCACCTCTGCAGCCTGAAAAAGTTTTCATATTTCACAGACAGCTGGAGAAATTCTTCCTGCTCACCGTCAGCGGCCAGTTGATGCAGGGCATCTTCTGCTGCAGCCTGAACAGGTGCATGAGGAAGAAGATGAGGAAGGCGATGAGGAACCACAGCGCCACCACCTCAAAGTACTGGATGGCCGCCCAGTTGGGCCAACCACGAACACAACGCACGCACACGAAGGCGACGAGCAGGGCGAGCTGGAGGAAACAAATCACAGCGTATAGCCGTTTCATCAACAATGAAATTTTAAAGTGTTTACATAAAACGCCATAAACAACGATGCAAAGTGCAAAAAAATCAATTAAAATTAACTGATTAAAAACTTTAAGAGCTGGAGAATAGAAAAAAACAAGCTAAAATACTGAGACGGGTTTAAAACAAAAAATAAAAGTTAGGGTGGAGTGTGAGAAATTAACCTTTGAAAACTGGGGAAAATGGTTTGATTTCTTTCAAAAACATGGAAAGAAAGCAATGAGCAACTTAAGAAAAATGATTTAACAAGTGACTAAAAAAAAGTCAAAAATGTACAGTAGCCTAAAAAAGGCAAAAAAGAGCTTAAAAAAGGCAAAAAAAAACCCTAAATAATAGCCCCCAAAAAAGGAAAGTAGAAAAAAGGTGCTTAAGAAAAACTATGTGACATAATTTCAAATAAAGTCTTATAATTATAAATATAGTTGAATGAACATTTTTGCATAGATTTTTTTATTCCAAACCTACTCATTTCTAGTTGACAACTTTTTTCCGATGTTTTCGAAAGAAACCAACCCACTGCTCAGAGTTCAAAGACTTAAATCTGAACCCAGCACAAGAAAAATGATGTTGTTTCCGGTTTTAAAGGGCTGCTTAATATTCAAATTGGTCATCAAAGCTAAACATCGCTTTAGTACTCTGAAGCCTGCAAGTCTGCTGATGGTCCACACTGTTCTCGCTGTCAGGAAACAGTTCAGCGCGCAGCCGACTGATGAGGAGAGCTGCGTCTGACATCACTCACGTCTTACTGAGCGGGTGGCTGAATAATTTCGCTCCATCACACCATCGACAGCAGGATTTCCTGCAGAGTTTTAAGGCCGCGGTGGGTCGCCTGAAGCAAAACGCAGCAGGAAATCCTGCTGAACCATCGACGGTCAATAACCATGATCTAACTACCATCATGCATTGTCTTGTCAGGTTTTTACCGTCGACACAATGTGGCAGGAATCGACCCAAGAATTTTTGACATTTTTATTAAGTATGATATTATCCTGTTAAGATTCAGTGAGAACGAGCAGAGGCGCTCAATAACACAGAAAAAATAGTGAACGAGGTGATTGTTTAAAGCAGCATGTGGTCATTTTGTTAATTTGTAATATATATACATATTGCATTTTATTACTTTATTTTTAACTTCTGCACTATTTTGTTCCAAGTTTTTACAAATTCAAATAATTCAAAGGTGAGTCACACCGCTCAGTCCGTCCCAGTCTGGTGTTGATTTCACAGGGAAGTATCATAAATGGGTATCTGTGCTTTTGTTGCACATGGATGAATGAATTTTACGTCCCCTTTTTGTCTCCAGAGCTAACTCAGCATGTTACATTAATGCACATTTCAGCAAATCTCTGATGCATTTCACTTATTCTTCACACTGTGAACCACTGAAGTACATACGTGCTGCTGGGAGGACACTGATACTCATATTAAACTCTCAGAATTTATTTGTTAATTATGTTCTGTATTTTTTAAGTGACTAAAGTAATCAATGAATGCAGTGCAATAAAAAGTACAATATTTTCTTTTGAGTCGCAGTTTGCAATAAACTTTTAATTAAGTAATTACCTGGTGTGACTCTGATTGTACTTTCAAACACTGCACAGCATTATTTATTAGGGGTCGGCAGATTATTACCGATTATCATAGACCAATATTTAGAATTTTGCAAATGATCTGTATCAGTGTTTTAATGATCACCGATAAAATTAATTAGTTGAAAAGTGCAAAGAAAGTGTCAGCATGGGAGGAACTTCTCCTTTGCACAACTTCGGGCAGCTGTTTTTATTTATTCTTTTTTTTAAATTTTAACTTGACTTTACAAAAAAATGAAAAAGTTGCTGGGAACGTGCTGTATATGATGTTGAAACACTTTCACTTTTGATTTTCTAAAGACATTTAAACAAAGTTTGTGTTGGAGTTTGTTATATTAAAGTCAGCAAAATTTTAATTTTTATTGTAAATGCGTATCAGTTCCAAATATCGGTTATCAGTCTCATTAACTACTAATAACAGCCCTAAAAAAGATATAAATCGACCTTATTAGTCCGTTTAGCTGAAGTCCTGATGTTAGTTTGACCCTGAATGCTCCTAAAACACTGCACAGCATTATTTATGTCAGTGTCACGTGCTCAGAGTAACACTAAAACAAGGTGGTTACATTTTTAAAAAAAATAGTTATAATCCTAACAAGCATTCACTAAAAGAGTCCATCAGAATTCAATATATTCAATA
>NW_024619647.1:0-1245 GCF_008729295.1 Plectropomus leopardus | reverse complement strand
ACATACAAATGCAGTTAAAAGTACAGAAGCCCATTTTGAAAGGTAAGGAATACCTATCAGAATGACCTACTACCTCTATAAATGTAGTAAAAGTACAGGAGCCCAAATTCCTAACCCTAACCCTTGGCCCTGACCCCCAAACCCCAACCCTACTAATGTAAGCCATTCTTCAACATTTTAAATGTTGACTTTTTGGACTGAAATCTACACTAAAACGTCTTCAAAATGCTACACTATGACTTTTTTTGACATTTAGAACTATGAATTCCTAACCCTAACCCTAACCCTAACCTTAATTCTGACAGGAAAGGAATACCTATCAGAATGACCTACTACCTCTGCAAATGTAACTAAAAGTGGCGTAGGTCATTCAGTCAGGTAGGAAATATCTATGAGAATGAATGACCACTTAAATGTGGTTAAAGGAACAGTAGGTAATTCTGTCAGGTATGAAATACCTTTCAAAGTGACCAACTACCCCTAAAAATGTAGATAAAAGTTGAGTAGATCATTTTGTCAGATAGGAAATATCTATCAGAATGACCCACTACCTCTATAAATGTAGTAAAAATAGAGTAGGCCATTATGTCAGGTGGAAATAGATCAGAATCACCTACTAATTCTATAAATGTAATTAAATGTACAGGAGCCCATTCTGACAGGTAAGGAATATCTATCAGAATGACCTACTACCTCTATATATGTAGTCAAAAGTAAAGTAGCTCCTTCTGTCAGGTAAAAAATGCCTTCAGCCCAAAGGGAGGGGCGGAGAAGAAATCAAGATTTGTATTTTAAAAAATCATCGTGAACCAAAAATTTGAATCAATTGTTGAAACAAATTTATCACCCCGCCCTTACACACACACACACACACACACACAGACACACACACACACGCTTGTTAGGTGAAGAAGGTGCTGACTTTTCACAGGCACATGCAGTCATTCATCATGACTGAAAGGTGTGTATGTAAGTGACCGTGAGAATGAGGGTGGCCCCCATAACTACAGCATCACGCTCGCACGCATGCAGCTGAATTCACCAATTTTAACTCAAGTTCTTTGATTTGTAATGACACAAATACTGAGCTCCAATTTATAATCATACTGAATGGTGTCAGATGGCTGATCCGTCATTCATATCCAGCAACACGAAAAGTAAAACGACATACGAACCTGACAAGATGGCTTGGCATCAATATTATTTTTCATTGAAGATATTTCCTTTTCATATAATAATATAATA
>NW_024619646.1:0-1019 GCF_008729295.1 Plectropomus leopardus | reverse complement strand
CTATCCATTGTAAAGCAGTGACTCGGTAAATCAACTCCTGCTGTTGTTGGCCTCAAACAGATCCTGTGTGTAATGTCTTCTTTTTTAGAAGTCTGCATTACTGCAGTCGGTGTTTACCTCAGTGGGCTCGGAGCTAGCATAACCCCCAACCCCTCTGCGAAGAGGGAAGAGGTAACCAAACAGGGAAAAAAAAAAAAACGCGCTGAGACAAAAGATCAGAAGTATTTGCAGAAAAGACAAAGTGTAGTGTGACTCACAGAGTACAAAAGAAGTTAGAGAGAAATTGATGTAGGAAGGCGTGGGAGATGGAAAATGAAAAGATACGAGTTGTGACTGACAGGAAACCAAAAAAAAAAAAATCTGTACTCATTTTCTAAGTTTCTTGCAGCAAGATAACTTGTGCCGGTACGCATGCCTCTGCAGTATCCCCTCAAGCACACTACACATCTACTGAAGCAATCGTATCATGTTTTAGAGAAGGTTAGAGAGGCGCTGTACCTGTTGATTAAGTCATCATTGTCATCACTCTCCATCTCGTCCTCTATGGCAGCCTGCAGGTCACCTATCCTCTTGAAGGCCAGCTTAAGGTCCACTTGTAAGCTCTGATTTGCCGCCTCTAAGCTCTCGATGTCCATTTCCTGGTGAATGGATCACAGCACCGTTACCTCCTCTAGTGCGAACTCCAGTGAATCGTATCAAGCCTCCAAGCACCTCGAGAGGCCTTACCAGTTCGTGCTTCTTCCGGCTCGCCTCGGACTCCTTCTTCGACAGCTCTCCCATTTCTTCTTTCATGTCCCTTATCTGCCTCTGCATGCGCTTATTCTGCTCCTTCTCCCTGTTTTCTGCAGCGATGCGTTGGTTTCTCTCCTCTGTTAACTTTTCGAGATTCTCCTTCAGACGACCCACCAGGCTCTGGGGAGGATTCGAGGGGAACTGAGTGAACTTATTCATACAAACATCAAATTTGGACAAGCAAACAAACATGAGTCTAGATATCAACTTCAATTCTGAATATCCTG
>NW_024619645.1:0-2345 GCF_008729295.1 Plectropomus leopardus | reverse complement strand
ATTTAGTTGTTTAGTTATTTATTATTAATTTGTTGTATATATTTATTTTAGCTGCTGCAATGCCACATTTGCCTCATGGGGATCTTAAGTGGCTTTTTTTTTTGTAATTAAAGCAAAGGGGCAAAAGTGAAGTGAGTGAGTGCTGGGAAGTCCATGCTACATTTTAAAATTCAAAGTAATAACATATGTGTTTCTTTTTACCTGTACAGCTAAAAATCAAACCCATCATAACAACTTAAGCTTGAATTAGAGATAGGAATTTCTCATTTTCTAAAAATTCTGAAATATATGAGTTTGCAGTTAAAAACAGCATAGGAAATTTTTAAAAATAACAAGTGCTGAGGACTTAAATCAGCCAGTTTCCATTTTCAAGGACAGTAAAATGATTCTATTTTGATCACAAACCTTTTTATCACCCACATGACTAACCACTCTGCTCGTTATACAAGTGTAACTCAATGCTGGAACTGTTCATTCAGTGTGTAATTTACACTTGTTATCAGTCACACTGGCAATATAGCAATCACGCCCCGAGTTGTCAGATGCTGTAAAAACACACACGCTGTAACCATGGAAACCGCTCCCATCACTTCTTTTCCTTCCCACATGACGTGGACGTGGCATCAGAAACACTAACACTATAATGGATACCAAATGTCTGAGCAGCAAGATGCTACGGCACGTTTGACAGCAGCAGTCGTGTTTAAAAAAGAAAAATACCTTATAATGAAGATTATTGATAAAAAAGAGTGACTTACTCACCAGAAATGTTTTGAAAAGTATCTTAATATGTTTTAACATGTAACACATTTAAAACAATCGATTCCAACCAGAACTTTTTACACATCTTTTAAAAACTAAATACAAAAACATTGCAATGCATTTTGATCTCATAAAAATGTTATAAAAGCAGAGATACTGAATACTTGGGCTTTAATCAAAAATGTCATTCTGGTCATGAGCAAAGCAGACAACCTCACACTTAAAGGAGAATTTATGCCCAACACTGTCTGCGCTCACTCTGCATTTGGCATTAACACCTGGAGACCTTTTACTAACATTTAAAGCAGTGAAAACTGAGAAAATTGGTTTGATTTATTTAAAAAAATACAATAGAAAAACATGATGACACTCTTGACAAGAAATGTCCCACAACCTGCAAAAAAATTGCAAAATGTGACCAAGAAATGACCTGAAAAGTAGCTGGAAGGATTATTAGATATCAAAAAAATAATAGAAAATATTCCAGAAAACTATATTTCTAATTTTCTTATTATTTAAAATTATGTTACAGAGGGGAAAAATAAAAATAATGTCATTTTACTATTTATTTTAAGTTTTTACTAATTTCTTGCTGATTTTTTGGGCCATTTCTTGTTAAATTGCTCGTCGCCCTCTTCCCATGTTTATCAAAGAGATAAAGCTAATTTGCTCAGGTTTCAAAGGGTTAAAGGAGAGCTTGTGGCATGAACTGATCTCTTGCTGCTGGTCTGTGTTGCAAGTCTTAAATCCGACTAAACCACAAACCACTTCAAACGCACGTTCGATGAGCGCTTCTATATGCCGAGCTGTTCATAAGCAAAGAAAACAGCCAAACATGACTTCAAGTCTGCACCCGACTGGTCGCTATGGTGACTGTGTTATGTGTGATTATACTTACGCTGCCTCTGCCAGAGGCCAAATGGGTGGTGGAGTGTGTGACTGTGTGCTAGGCGGTGTGTGTTTGTGTGTGCAGAGCGGAGGGTGGGGCCTGCTTTTTCTCTCCTGACCTACAGTATTTCTCTATAGCACAAACACTGGTTGGTAGGACGGGGAAATGACCTAGTTACCAAAATATGACACTTAAAGGCCGAGAGCATAGAGACTGTTGCTACAATTAACATTTTATAATGGTAAAGATGATCTGGTTTATTAACGCTTTAAAACCTGGATTGACGTCTCTTTTTTGTGCCACTTTTCACAGGCGTTTAAACTTTTAAACCCTGAGCAAATTGGTTTGATTTCTTTCTGAAACAGGAAAAAGGAAATCAATGTTTTACGAAACATTATTTATTCTAATATTGCAGTGCACTTTAAAGCACTTTGGCAATGCACTTTATCCTGTGAACTTATGCAACAATAAAGTGAATCTGAAATTAGTAAAAAAAAAAAAAAAAAAATAGAATTTAAAAAAAAAGCGTGGGAAAAATGTCCTAAAACCTATTTTTAAAATTAACAAACTTATATATTTAAAATTATGTTGCAGAACTTCTTTTTTTTTAGAAAAGTGTTGTTTTGTTTTTTTCATTTACGTTACCCTTTTTCTTTTTCTTCTAATAATTATAATTTTATGTAATTTTTCTGGA
>NW_024619644.1:0-1879 GCF_008729295.1 Plectropomus leopardus | reverse complement strand
ATAATAAATATAAAAATAATTTGCACATTTTTTCCAGTTATTGAGCCAAGTTTCATATTTCCAGCTCACTTCAGCTCAAAGCAATTTGAGCTGTGGCATAAGACGGCAAATTATAATAATAAACCTGCACAAACTCATTAGGGTCTAAATATAACTGAGGGAATGTGTATGACCCACAGGCAAAATGGATAAAGTATCAGCCTGAAGGCGCAACAAGCTATTTTATGCATGAAAACATAAGGAGCTGAACACAGTACAGCAGATGAAAATGCTGCCTCTGAAAAGCACGATGATAATGAGGTTTCTTTTCAAATGATTTATTCAAGGCTTTGAAGTGGATTTGAACACTCACACGGAGAATAATTAGGAGCAGAGTTCATTTTAGGGCAGCAGCTCATCGTCAGAAAACTCCCCATTATCATCCAATATTATCTGTTATTTCATTTGCCATTTTTATTCTCATCAAATCAAATTATCTGTTTATCAACCTGGCGTCTTTTTAGTTGAGATTATAACCAATTTTTCACACCCAGAAGCCTTCAGTCAGTTAAATCTTCACTGCATTGCAACCAAACTTGAATGTCCTGTTCAGTTTATGTTTAACTCAGCAACATGTGTATTACAAACAGCTCTCTAACATTGCATACACTCTCCCCTGCCCTCCCATCGTGCAGAAAACCCCCCTCCGCTAATGTTTCACTTTAACTCAGAGTTTAAGCACTTTAACCACATACAGTCATCACTGCCCTCAAAGAAATGTGCAACTTTCTTTTCAGTCTTGCTAATTGAGTGAAGGAAACCAGCCTTATTTACCACTCTGCCTTCAATGTTTGTAGTTTTTTAGCATGGTTTGCTGCTGACACTGTTTCATTTAATTCTTTTTTAATAGTTTGCAATTTTCCATAGAGAGCTAATTAGCACAACTGAATAACAGGTTAGACTGAAAGTGTTGCTTAAGCTGTGTATTAAAGTGATTAGTCTGCTGCTCCAATCTCACAGAGAACAGCTGAAACACACATATTACACAACAAAATGCACAAACTCAAAGAGGACAGCTGCTCTGTGACTGAGAGGCCACAAAAAAGGACCATGACAGTTAAACTGACCTTTAACCTAAGATCACCAAAATCTGATCAGTTTATCCTTGAGTCGGAGTTAATGTTCGGCGTTCTTGAGATATCACATTTTCAAGTATGGCCGGATGTACAGACAGAGGTACGTACACACAGACAACCCGAAAACACAATGCCTCCGGTCTCAGCTGTCGCCGGTGTTGGAGCATAAAATTTTTAAAATAATTTTGTAGACAATTTTTTGCCCCTGACACTTTTCAAACTTTCCTGGAGGGAAAGAAATTTGCTGTTAATTTTATTTGCTGATAGTCTCCTTTAATTATTTCCTTATTTGCTGTATTTTTATTTGCCTCAGTTTGATCGTGTGTGTGATCTAAATAATAAATAATGCCCACATTGATTTGACAGTTCATCCTCAACGCCTGACAGGAGACAGGATAATGTTTTTAATGAAATAAATGACACTGGATTTATTTATATTAAAACACCTCTAAAAAAGTGAAAAAGACAACATAACTGTGCTTCTTAAATCCCTAAATATCTGGTGCTGTGACTGTTGGGTTTCTCTTGTGTCTAATGTGTAATCTATTCCATCTGACAACTTTACAATGTCCAAAGGTGACATGTAGGGTTAATTATCATTTTGGTTTGGTCAGAAAGGCTGCAGAGCCTAAATTCAGTCTGAGAAAACGGATCAGAGAACTCTGCAGGTGATTGTGAGTGAGCTGCAGAAGTGCAGAATTAATAAGAGTAGAAAAAAGTGTAATAGTTAATTTACTTAACTTCTGTGAGCTTAAAGCCAGTCT
>NW_024619643.1:0-1231 GCF_008729295.1 Plectropomus leopardus | reverse complement strand
ATTTCCTTGTTGTTGTTGTTGTTGTTGTTGTTTTCAAAAACTTAATTTATTTATTGATTGATTGATTCATTTAATTTTTATTTTTATTTTTTTTCTAAACAGATTTTCTATTTTTTTTTTTAGTTTTTCTTAATTTTCTTGTACTTTTTACTCATCCATTTAATTTTTCAGTCATTACTTTTTTAGTTGTTCTTTTCCTTCTTCTGGAATCAAGCCAATTTGCTCAAGTTTTAAAGGGTTAAGATACACATTAGACTGCTCACAACACACACAAAAAAATAATTCGCAGACATCTTAAAAGTTGCAAAAAACTGCTGAACAAAAGTGTACAGAGAGGTCAATGTGACTAAAGGCTGAATGCAATGTGAACTGCAGATATGATTTTTGCAGATTCGCTCGTTCTCTGCTCCTTCCTGTCTGTACCTGACACTGCATCCATTCCCTGAGAGTCGTTACAACATATCCGCTTTCACAGAGAATGTGATTAATGCCATCACACAGGAGTCAAGCTCTGCTGAGTCAGCGACTCCAGGAACACTAACATAAGATTTCCACACAGGGACATCAGCAAGATCCGAACACTCTGGAGGATTTATCCACACGGATTACCAAGTCAAGCCCATCGAGCCACTATGAGAAGAATGTGATGAATATTACATCACAGAGATATTACTGAGGTAAAACAAGGATTAGCCTTCAAATAAAAACTAGACGTTAGTGCTTTAGTCACTAAAAGCCGCTTTCACAATTCAAACTGATAGCACATGTGAAGTGCATTCAATTTTAGTGTGTATAAAGAATAATCAAATATTCATTTATTACTGCTGCTCAGCAAAGTTTGGGGACCTTGTGTCCATGAACTCACCAATCAGAGCCTCCCATTTGCCATTGGCCTGAGTGACCTCATAGACACAGCGCATCTCGCTGTATGTCATCCCTCCAATAATGAAGACGATGATCCTGGGGCCCGTCTTAATCTCAGTGGGGCCCCTGTTCTTGTGCCAGTTACCATAGCGAGCACTGGAAGATGTCAAACAAGGACACAGATTAGTATTTACTTTAAAACATCAGTGAGGTTTTTCCCTTTGAGTCAACATTGTAAGACTCTCATATAAAAAATAAAATAATTTCAAAACAATAATGACTCAAAACTAGCTAATTATATTGGGGGTTTTTGGTTTTTGTTTTATTTTATTTTTTACTAATTAACCCTTTGCAACCTGAACCATCA
>NW_024619642.1:0-2604 GCF_008729295.1 Plectropomus leopardus | reverse complement strand
ACTATAGCCTTGCCTTTTCGGTCATTTTTTTGACATGCATTTTTATGTTGTTTTTGGCTGTTTTTGCAACAAACTATGCTATGGCGTGTCTCGGTACGCTATTTTATCCTGTTTTAACATGTTTTAAGCTGTTTTTGGGACATCTCATTTTTGACATTTTTGCCTTACTATAGCCTTGCCTTTTCGGTCATTTTTTTGACGTGCATTTTTATGCTGTTTTTGGCCGTTTTTGCAACAAACTATGCTATGGCGTGTCTCGGCACGCTATTTTATTCTGTTTTAACGTGTTTTAAGCTGTTTTTGGGACATGTCATTTTTGACATTTTTGCCTTACTATAGCCTTGCCTTTTCGGTCATTTTTCTGACATGCATTATTATGCGGTTTTTGGCAGTTTTCGCAAAAAAATGATGCTATAGCGTGTCTCCGCACGCTATTTTATTCTGTTTTGAGGTGTTTCCAGTTGTTTTTGTGATCTGCCATTTTTTGACATTTTTGCCTTACTATAGCCTTGCCTTTTCGGTCATTTTTCTGACATACATTATTATGCTTTTTTTGGCAGTTTTTGCAACAAACTATGCTATAGCGTATTTCGGCACGCTATTTTATTCTGTTTTGACGTGTTTTCAGCTTTTTTTGGGACCTGTCATTTTTTGACATTTTTGCCTTACTATAGCCTTGCCTTTTCGGTCATTTTTTTGACATGCATTATTATGCTGTTTTTGGCCGTTTTTGCAACAAACTATGCTATGGCGTGTTTCGGCACGCTATTTTATTCTGTTTTAACGTGTTTTAAGCTGTTTTTGGGACATGTCATTTTTGACATTTTTGCCTTACTATAGCCTTGCCTTTTTCGGTTATTTTTTTGACGTGCGTTTTTATGCTGTTTTTTGGCAGTTTTTGCAACAAACTATGCTATAGCGTATTTCGGCACGCTATTTTATTCTGTTTTGACGTGTTTTCAGCTTTTTTTGGGACCTGTCATTTTTTGACATTTTTGCCTTACTAGCCTTGCCTTTTCGGTCATTTTTTTGACATGCATTATTATGCTGTTTTTGGCCGTTTTTGCAACAAACTATGCTATGGCGTGTTTGGCACGCTATTTTATTCTGTTTTGAGGTGTTTTCAGTTGTTTTTGGGACATGCCATTTTTGACATTTTTACCTTACTATAGCCTTGCCTTTTCGGTCATTTTTTTGACATGCATTTTTATGTTGTTTTTGGCTGTTTTTGCAACAAACTATGCTATGGCGTGTCTCGGTACGCTATTTTATCCTGTTTTAACATGTTTTAAGCTGTTTTTGGGACATGTCATTTTTGACATTTTTGCCTTACTATAGCCTTGCCTTTTCGGTCATTTTTCTGACATGCATTATTATGCGGTTTTTGGCAGTTTTCGCAAAAAAATGATGCTATAGCGTGTCTCCGCACGCTATTTTATTCTGTTTTGAGGTGTTTCCAGTTGTTTTTGTGATCTGCCATTTTTTGACATTTTTGCCTTACTATAGCCTTGCCTTTTCGGTCATTTTTCTAACATGCATTATTATGCTTTTTTTGGCAGTTTTTGCAACAAACTATGCTATGGCGTGTCTCGGCACACTATTTTATTCTGTTTTAAGGTGTTTTAAGCTGTTTTTGGGACATGCCATTTTTGACATTTTTACCTTACTATAGCCTTGCCTTTTCGGTCATTTTTTTGACGTGCATTTTTATGCTGTTTTTGGCAGTTTTTGCAACAAACTATGCAATAGCGTGTTTTGGCACGCTATTTTATTCTGTTTTGAGGTGTTTTCAGTTGTTTTTGGGACATGCCATTTTTGCCATTTTTGCCTTACTATAGCCTTGCCTTTTCGGTCATTTTTTTGACATGCATTTTTATGTTGTTTTTGGCTGTTTTTGCAACAAACTATGCTATGGCGTGTCTCGGTACGCTATTTTATCCTGTTTTAACATGTTTTAAGCTGTTTTTGGGACATCTCATTTTTGACATTTTTGCCTTACTATAGCCTTGCCTTTTCGGTCATTTTTTTGACGTGCATTTTTATGCTGTTTTTGGCCGTTTTTGCAACAAACTATGCTATGGCGTGTCTCGGCACGCTATTTTATTCTGTTTTAACGTGTTTTAAGCTGTTTTTGGGACATGTCATTTTTGACATTTTTGCCTTACTATAGCCTTGCCTTTTCGGTCATTTTTCTGACATGCATTATTATGCGGTTTTTGGCAGTTTTCGCAAAAAAATGATGCTATAGCGTGTCTCCGCACGCTATTTTATTCTGTTTTGAGGTGTTTCCAGTTGTTTTTGTGATCTGCCATTTTTTGACATTTTTGCCTTACTATAGCCTTGCCTTTTCGGTCATTTTTCTGACATACATTATTATGCTTTTTTTGGCAGTTTTTGCAACAAACTATGCTATAGCGTATTTCGGCACGCTATTTTATTCTGTTTTGACGTGTTTTCAGCTTTTTTTGGGACCTGTCATTTTTTGACATTTTTGCCTTACTATAGCCTTGCCTTTTCGGTCATTTTTTTGACATGCATTATTATGCTGTTTTTGGCCGTTTTTGCAACAAACTATGCTATGGCGTGTTTCGGCACGCTATTTTA
>NW_024619641.1:0-1859 GCF_008729295.1 Plectropomus leopardus | reverse complement strand
TGAGCAATGCTGCAAAATCACTGATTTTTTAAATTTTATATGTGAAATTGCTTTATTCAGTATTTTTTACTGGTTTAACCCTTTAACAATTACACTTGGAAATGCCTTTGCCAAAAATTATAAAATGCATCAATTTATTAAAAAAACCCCCCAACATTTTCCAGTGTTTTGCATTGTAAAAAAGTCAGTGTAATATAATAGAAATTAATAGAAAATAAAAGTAACTTTATGCAGTAAACCAATAAATATAAACAAAAATAAAAATATGGTATAAAATACATGGTAAAGAAAAAACAAATTGTCAGTGCTATTTTATTGAAATAAAAGTAATTACAAAATAAACAAATAAACAAACAAACAAATAGAAAATAAATACAAATAATAATAAATCTATTTAAAAAATCTGTTTAAAATGGACTGTAGAAAACAAAGCCAATTTAGTGTAATAAAAACAGTATAATCAAAATACTTAAAAAACATCGTATCAAAACAAAGTTTTTAGAAAAGCAATTTGATCACAAAAACAAAAACAAGTCAACCCTGTGCTTACAATGTCTATTAAAGGGTTAAATCACTAGGTCCATTTGTTTTGGAGAGGAAGAGATCTCTGCAGATAATTCCATAAAAAACATCTAAACATCTGGATCTTCAGTTATCAGAGAAAAAAGGTGAGCACACATAAGTAGGTGCTGGGCGAGCGTCTCATCTCTGACATGCCAAATAGCATTGGAGAAACTAAGTCAGAAATTAAGTACAGTGCACTTGTTTATCCTAATGACCTAATGACGAAACATAATATATCAGTCCATGCAATGTTGTGGCTCATTTGTGTGTTTAAATAGCTTTTGGACAACAATGGAGCTCTATGGTGTAGGAGAATAAGCTGTATTAGGTTTGGCTACATGGAAACCTCTTGTTAGTAGGATCAATTGCTTGTTGGTTTTGGTCTTTTTGTGGGATTTCTTTGGAATCGATGAATTATAGATTCTCACTAGATTTACTCTTTAACTACTATTGTTTAGTCAAGTTGTCCAGAGAAGATGATCTAACTCACGTTTTTTCTCAGGTGGAATTGAAAAAAGCTCAAACAGAGGTGCAGACATCCGGTGAATCCACTGCCTCGGTCAAACCCTCGACTCCGAGCAAAGAAGTTAAACCAGAGGGAAGACAATGGGTCAAACCTGCAGGTATGTTGACACACATTAATACAGCTTTATTTCATGTTGTATTCAGTATCTTCATGTGCAACAACATGACACAGTTTATTCCTTTCAGAGTCAAGTCCCACTAAAGTCCCAGAGAGACCTCGTGAGGACAAATGGCTGCGGAAAAATGTGGCGCCATCTTCATCGCCCTCATCGTCACCCACAATGCCATCAGTGTTGCAGTCCATGTCTGACAGCGGCCAGCCGTCCTGGATGGAGCTAGCAAAAAGAAAGTCGATGGCATGGAGCGACAAGTCTATGGACTGAGAGCGAAAACAGACACAACTGTATGAACAGACCTGCAGACAAATTGTTATGTTGAATTGGAGTCATAAAGGTGTTGATTGAGCTCTGTTGAGGCTGTTGTGTTTGTGTTGTGAATTTTATTAATTGTATTAATGCTATATTGAGAGACAGAGAGTATATATTGAAAAGGCCCAAGTTTATTATAATCCTCTTCACCACAAACACATCAAGTTAAATGGTATTTCTGAATAATGTTTTATGTGATTCAGCATGTCACTGCTGTTAATAGTTTATGTTAAATAATAAAATTTCTAATGTTAAGTTTTTGTGTCATTTGTCAAGTGTGTTAGTGTAAAACAGCTTAATTACACTAAATTACAATATACAGTAATGGACTTCATGCTCCCT
>NW_024619640.1:0-3143 GCF_008729295.1 Plectropomus leopardus | reverse complement strand
AAACTATAGAAAAATTCTCTTACAGTAAAAAACAAAAGACGGCGATGAGCTTCCTCGCCAGCATGTCATTGCAGCTCTTGGCCACTAGGGTTCACTCTGCACCTGCAGATGGACTCCAGCCACTTCCCTCCTCACCACCTTCCTTCCTACCTCCCTCCCTACCTACTGCTTGGTTAGGTAGCCACCACAGAGTGCGTTTGATCGAATCATATGCTTTTCATCTGCAGTGCATGTTTTTGTACTGTGCCAACTACAAAAGACTCACTTTTCCTTTTTCTCTCCCTCTTGCTTCCCCGGCCTCCTTCTAGCCTCTCTCTGAGGCGTCAGAGGAGAAAAGGGAATGTGGATTCAATCAAAGAGCAGGGCAGCCACCTCCTCTTATGATTCACAGCACTTCTAGGCTGACTAAGGAGCGGGGGAGGAGAGGAGGGGGGTGAAACAGAGCGCTCGGTGATTTCAGCTGCGGTTCACGCAAAAAGCCACGTCAATATGACAGCAGACAGTGCAGGCTGTCCTCGCAGGCAGATCCACCCTGCTGCCACATGCAAGGATGGGCCTCCACAGCACATATTACACAGAGGAGGAGAGAGAGCGATTAAAAAAAGGTTGAGTGAGTCAGTGAGAGAGGCTAATGGGGCTGATGGGAGGGAGGGACAAACAAAGGCTTCTGACTCCCATCACAAACATGGAAACCGAGAGATTTGACCACACATGAGTGCTTGCAAACAGTAAAAGGAAAAGACGCCTCACCGGCTCATATTATGAAATAAATAGATGTCCTCTGAAATTTATCGAGGACAAAAAACAGCGTTTCAGCATCGACTCACAAACACACACCTTCTCCTCTCAGAGCATCGCACCCCAAAAGGCACGTCCTCTCCTTTCATTTGAACACTGAGCACACCAGCCTCGCTCAGTGTAAAGATGAGGGCTGGAATACAAAAGACATGTACAGATGGTGCCAGCAGTCTCTCTGCCTCTCCCTCTCCCCTCCCTCCCACTCCTTTAAGAGCAGCAAGGGGCTCAGGCGCAGAGGCAGCTGGGTTTTTCCTCCTTCCCACCCGCTCATGCTCTCTCTCTTTTTCTCCCCCCCCCCCTCCTCCTTCCTGCCTCCTGTTCTTGGCAAGGCAGGTGCCAGGAGACAGACTGTGCTGTTCCTCCAGAGGATTGATCTGACTTTACCACGGCTGCGCTTTAGTTGACAGAAAAGGCCTCTCAGGTGCTCTTCTCCTAAAAACATCACACCCGTGGGTAGATGCATAGATTTGTAGGTTACTTTTAATTAAATATAACCAGGCCCAAGTGCGGCTAATAGGTTTTTACGAGTTTCGCATCGATGTTAGAGTGTCCTGTGGTGTTTCAGCAGCACCCTCCCTCTTCCCTGACCCCCTTCTGATGGAGAGAGTTTTCAATTCAAGGGCCTGGCGACCAGCCAGCATGTTACAGCTCAATTAGGTCCCATTATTCTCATCCAACAAGGGGTAACTTGCACTTCTTCTATGTTGATAAACATGTCTCCACAATTTATCCCCTAACCGTGCCACCATGAGGACGTCTGGCGGAGAGGACGGCATCCTCGTTTCACACCTACATCAACAGCCGCAGGACAAAAACAACAACGGGCCGAGCAGCGAAATGACAATACAAGAGAAAGAAAAGAGGGGAGGGAGAGAGAGAGGGAGAGGGAGAGGGAGCGAGGGGAGCACCAGAGCTGCCACTTAAAGAGGAATTATTCTACCCCACCATTAGATAAAGGGCTTATCACCACACAAAATTATCACCTCTGCTGAGCACCAACCTGTTTAAAGGAGAGGCGCTCTGTCATTGACTCAGAGGATAAACTTCAGGTTTCATATGACAGGAGGAGGAACAGCCAACCCGCTACTCCTCAGTCTCTCCCTCCTCCTCCTCCTCCTCCTCCTTCACCCGAGCATCTCTCAGGACAGTGCGGATGACGAACACAAAAGGATTACTGTTTTTCTTCTCCTCTCCTCCCACAGACGGCCTTTCAATAGACTCGTCTGTTTCCCTCCCTAAGAAGAGCCAAAACTGGAGATAATCGTCTCAGGTGTAGCTCTTCCAAATCACGACGGCCATTCTGGAGTGAATCAAACTGCCGTTTGGTGCTACAGAGCATCCTTTTGCTGTGTTTACATTGGTCTCCCTGGCGGCCATGGGTGTCTGTCTTCCATAAGGAGAGGTGCCTATCCTGTTTGCCTTGTAGATAGTCCCAGAAGGCCCGGCTGAGTCTGAGCCGTATTGATATTCTGGTGCTCAGCTGTGCAGCCTGATGGTCAGCCGCGGCAAAGGGCGGTAAACGCATCTGCTGGGACTAGCTGGGTGGTTCAGTGGCCGGGCCTGCAGCTTCCAGCTTCACTCTCTGTCATAAAGCCCCGGGGAGACGTGACAAATGACATGGACTGCATCCCTGACAGTTGTTCAATGCTCCTTCCAATGGTAATGCTCCCCCACCCCAACTTTCACCGCACACTCAGACAGCAGGCAGAGAGATAAACTGTGCTGATTAAATACCTTGATTCTGCCTCTTTTTGCTCAACCAAAAGAAAAAGGCCCCTTAATTAAAGGGTCAGTCCACCCAAAATTACATGGTGTCGAGCCATTTTAGTTCGCACATATTCTGAGATATCTGTCTCTTGGATTTCTGCTTCTACCCCCAAAACAATAGAAGAATAGAATTTCATTTTTGCTGCTCAGAATAATATTTATTGTAATGTGTCTTTCCAGCAATAAAGTCATTTTAACTCAATTTTAAACAGTTTTGTTGAACAGCCTTCAATGGTTGCTTTTGTTTTCCAGTTTCTGATGCCAGTACAGATTGTTGAGAGTGAACAAAACATGAAAAAAAGAAGCTCTTTTCAGTCATCTCAACTGCAAACCTTCTGCCCACCACGAAACAAAAGGCAGATTTTTCCCAATGTCACTCATATCACAAAGTAACTGAAATAATGTAAACACAGTTACTGTGGCTAATTAACTATAAATCTGTCTGCTAGTGCTGCCGACAATAAAACTCAGACGCTGAGCTATAAATCAAAACATATGCTTTTGATATCTGCGGGGAGACTCCCATTACAACAGCTATTAATCCCTCTTACCAAAGCAATTGTTCTGGTAACACTTTA
>NW_024619639.1:0-1495 GCF_008729295.1 Plectropomus leopardus | reverse complement strand
CAAAGATTAAGGTTATTTACATATAAAAACATTTGAATTAGTTTGTTATCTGGAGAACGAATGGGAGATGACAAAACAAACTCTTTATCTTTATTTAAAGTATAGATTTGTAAAATGTATTTTGCAGTGTATAATTCATTTATTATTTTGTAACTGAACTTATTTTATGGACCTACTTTTTCTTTTTTTTCTGATATCTGTAAAACTGGATGATGACAGAAACCTTGAACTGCGAAGGTGTCTTGTAGTCCCATGTGGGACTGGCCAGAAAGGACATGACACAGAAATTAAAACTAAAAAGATTTAAAAGATGTCACTGATTCTGCAGTCCTCTGATCCTCACCTTGACCTCGGCCTCAGAGTAGTTCTGGACCAGGTTTTTGAGCTGTCGTCGGAGCATAGAGGACGTCATGGTGTCTGGGAGGGAGGTGGGGAATCAAACCACCGGGATCTGATTCAAAAGAAAACTTTTGAACAAGGCTGCATGTTTACAGAGAAAAATGATCTATTTACACGCATGCATACACATAATGAAACATCACAAAAATCTGACATACCTATTATAAAGTCTGTGCTGTGAGAGATTTTTGTTTATGCTGTCTGAGTTCTGGCTCAGTGAGCGTACATCCTGCTGCTCTCTCCTCCTCCTGACTGCATTGACTTGTCTCAGGATGTCAGAAACCAGATCCCGCAGCTGCAGGGAGGAACCAGTCAACATTAAAAAGAGCTGAGGCATTGGTTCAGACTGGGTGACAATGGCAAGCAGACACATATGCACCGCAAACACAGACTAGAGGTGTGCCTGCACCTGCTGCATGTGTCAGTTTGTCATCACCACTGCGACAAACACAGATCCTCTGCTAGGTTAGCTTTGCTGCTAAGCTACAAGCTAGTTAGCTGCCAGCATCCTGGGGCTGATGTGAGCAAACAGCAGCTAAATCCTCATTTACAGCACAGCTGGGTGATCACTGTGAGCACTATCAGCTGTAAGGAAACGTGCTTCGCAGTGAAGTGTCTGTGAGGATTCACAGTTCGTGTTTTCAGGACCTCGGAGAGCGACTGAAGACGGCCAGCAGCAGCCGTCAATATGGCTAACGGCCGGACGCTGCTGCCAAGCTGCTGAGATCAGCGTCAACACGAGACTTTAGCGAGCAAATTAAGGGTTAAATGCCGAGAAACACCCGCTGATATTAGTTTATAATTACAACAACTGGCCAAACGTCATTTTCTGTATTAAATGTGCGTATCAGAAGCAAAAATAAAAAGACTAACCCTGAGTGGATCTTCAGGAATCTTCGAGGAGACGACACGACGGCGGTTTCCGCTTCCGCAGTTTTCAGCACCTGCAAGTCCACGCCCCCTCACGATTTATATTTATTTTTATTTTTTTTTATTTTTTAGCTTAATACATATTTCTGTCAACCAGTTATAACTCTTTTGTCGTGAAATTGAAAAATAAATTACCAGAAGAAACCTTTCCATATAACATACAATA
>NW_024619638.1:0-2463 GCF_008729295.1 Plectropomus leopardus | reverse complement strand
GGAATACTCCAGTCTAATGCTTATTAGTGTGAACTGCCATTGCACAAGCCTCATCTTTTTAAAACAAGCATAACATGAAAGCAACCCAACTCTGGCTTACTCAACCGAACACAACCCCCCCACCTACCCACCCCTCTCTCACGCGCACACGCGCACACGTATAGCCTTACACGGACAGCACATATGGAGGTTGTGTGTGTGTGTGTGTGTGTGTGTGTGTTGGGGTGGGGGGCGCTTGGTGCAGGCTGTGATCTCTCGCCTTGTGCACACCGAGTGGACAGAGGGCTGAGCAGCTTAAATAGAGCCCCAGCACCTGTGTTTTCTACCGCCGTTCTCAGGCCTTCTTAGCATGGCACGGCACAGCACAGCACTGATGGATATATGTATGCAATGAGAACCGCGGCGCGAACACGCAGACGTTACCCACACCATGTGCCAGGAATAAAAGGCAAGGATGTTTATCTTCAGAATAAAGCTACAATGAATAATTAAACTGGAGTCCCCCATATTGTGGATTTACATGCTGCACCCCCCTTTCTCAAATCTTGTTCTGGTTAAAGGTTATTTGTCCATTAACCAGCTTTTACCCCATTGTGCCTAATCAAAGTCAATCGATTTGACTAGATTTTACAATTAAAAAAAACAGAAATTGACACCACAGGAGGTCATTTAAAAGTGGATATAAAGAAAAAAGAAAGAAAAAGCGGCCAATTCGAAGCAATATTCGCCTTTTCTCCATTTGCACTCCAACACATCTGCTCTCACTCATTTTATAAATATTCTCAAACGTCTCCTCAAATACGTGACGCCACTGAATATCTATTTATGAGCAAGTAAACCCATTAAAACTGACTCCATCCTACTCTCGGACTTGGTGCGTTTTGGTGACACGTCCCCCCGTTTTACTCCCCCTTTCCTTCCATGAATTGGCGATTGTTCCCCGCTCTGGTGCTGAAGGCTATTGTCTGTCAGCTGGAGCTCCTGCCTGCTCTGGTACTGAAAGCACCGGATGAACCTGGACACGGACACCCGGTCCCGCTGCGCCCACACACACCTCATACACCAAATATTTTGTGTAACTATAAAGATTTGGGACAATGACGCATGACTCTGGACGGAAAAAAGGCTCGAGGTAAACAACGTCATGGGCATAATGACATTCAAGGCCTTTGCAGTAAAGATTGTGCATCTTTATGAATGAATGGAGTGAACATCTGTCGAAATCAAGTCAAAACAAATCTTTAATTGTCTTACATCCAAATCAAGACTGAAGAAAGGCTAATTTAAGGTAAAACTACAATTTCAGTGTTAGAAAACGGCTGTTAAAGTTAAAGTTTTTACATGAAAAATGGCCCACCTCAAACTGGTGTGTTATTTGTGAGTTCTGATTGAAAAATCATCACATGTTGAAGTTATCATAGTTTGATTAAAGCAGTTCATTTGTTGTATATGTGCAAAAATATATTAAATTGTCTGCCAATTATAGATGATCTGATTGCAAGACACATCGTGTCCTCTAAATGTTTGTTGTTGTAACAAAACCAGCTCACAAAGGCTCATGTGTACTGGTGCCATAATTCTAAAATATGCATTGCACCATATCGGTTTAGCATATATCACAGTGACAGGCCTAATATGTGGAACGCCATGAAAAGCTACGGCTTCAGTAAAGCCTGCCCAATGACACGCCTCCTTTTTGTGCACTTAACAAAAGGTCGCGGATTGGGGTGTCCTTATCAATTTAACCTCCATTTACTAAGATATAGGATGGATTACCCGTGATGCCAAGCTGCACCAACAGCCCCGACCAGAGGAGAGAGCACACTGAGAGGGGACAGCGGCGGGGCAGGCAGGTGCAGAGCCGGACACAGTGAAAGCTGAGCGCAGCAGAGAGCCAAACGCGTTCCTGGACTGCCATCTAGAGGAATATTTTGGTAGAAACATGACTCCAAAGCGTGTCTTTCTAAACTGTTTCTTTCGTGTAAAGTGCTTTTGCAATGGGAAGCAAAGAGGACCAAAACTGACACTTTTAGTCAAGTTTTCTGAAGTTCCATTTTCATTATTGTTTAAGGCTGAAAGCATTCTAGATGTCTCACTTTAAACAGGATTCCCCAAATGTCAGCCTGACACCTCTGGTGTCTTTAAAGACGTCTGTGTTTGAATGATGACTATTCAACATGAGCTTGTCCTAATGGAGGCACCAAACATTCCAGCAGTGTTTAGTAAGTGGTTTCATTCCACCACTGACAGCACTGTTTGAATTCTTACCTCTATATACCTCTGTACTGCTATATTCAGATGCCTTTTATGAGTATAGACATTTTTTAACCCTAAGCTTGTTGGTTTGCTTAAAAAAAAGGAGGCAATGAGCAACTTGGCAGAAAATGTCCCACACATTGCAAGAAATTGATAAATTTAGAGTAAAAAAAAAAGAAAGAAAAAAAAATAAGAAAAAATGTCCAC
>NW_024619637.1:0-1578 GCF_008729295.1 Plectropomus leopardus | reverse complement strand
ATTACACTACTTTTGTTTTGAATTATCTGAAATGAACTGACCCCAACCCTTCACCTTAGTAACCGCGTTAAACAACCTGGCTTACATAATGTTTTTTATTGCAAGTCTCTTCTCATAACAGAGATATGGCCATGGCTTTGTGTGTCGACCATAATAACCTATTTCCTGAAAAGCTGTCTGTACAATCCCCACAGTCACAATGCAGCAAGCGCAAACTTTGATGAGGTAAAATCCAAAGTACACAGAAACCTCTGCAGCCTCAGACTCTCACAGCAGAGGGAACAGGTATCAGCTATGAGACACGTGCTGCACCGAGTGTTTGTTTGAAGGTTTCACAGTGAGGGGTGAAGGCGAGGATTAGACAACGACAGGAGGTTTGGAACATTGTCCTGATTGTGTTAAAGTATTTTTTGCCGCTGGCTGGTTCATGAAGTGAAAACGCCTTTGTTTACTAACAGTCGAGTAAGCTGGCAGAGCGGTCACAGAAGAATGTGGCATTTCTTTTGTTGATGCCAAAATAATGGAAGCCAATAGCAGCACTGCGCTCGAGACGCACCGATTGTAAAAGTCTCGGCCGATTTAGTTTTAGCATTTTCAATTCACTTACATGAATTAGTTAGCATTCGTATTTCTATGTGAAACTTAAGACCTTATTATTAATTAGCCCAGTTGTCTACAAGTTATCTTGACAAATCAGCTGACACACACACACGAAATAAGCAGCCATTGTTGTTTTTATTGAGTTATTATTCCTACACTGAGAGGCTCTGTGTTTCAGCATCTTTCGTCCACTCACATTAAAAAACAGTAAGCATGGGTTCTTTTATGCTGCACTTTTGAAATACTTATAAACTTTGTGATTAATACAGATTTAATTGTAACTGTTTGCAGAAAGTGAACCATCGTGGATTTAAATTTGATCTGTACTGGATCTGCAATATCTGAGACTGATCAGCCGGCGACTGGTCACGTGCGATTAAGATGAAAATTGGCAGATTATTGTCACTGGCTGATCGGCTGGTGCATCTCTACATGTCGCTGCACGTCTTGCATAAATACATAAGAGATATTCAACAGAGGGACTTGTAAATGAGATTAATGACAACTTCCAACAACAAAACAAACCGCCAATGTGACTCAAAGGCTCAAAAGACTAACAGAAAAAATAAAGCAGATGAAAAGTCTGTGTCGTGCAAATAAAGGAAGATTGCGGGCATTGTTTCTTTATCTGGCTCATAACTCTCCTCATCTTTATCTCGACCTTTTTCTCTCTCTAGTGCCACATCTGCACTTTCAGACGAGACACTCATAACGCCTTGGAGTACACCGCTTATCCACAAAGCACTTTCATTTCCACAGCTTAGTTTGAAGCCAGCGACGGGAGAGAGATGCCAAAGAGAAGAGATGGGCCATAAGGGGAACAGAAACGGAGTCAGAGTGAAAAGCCTGACATATGAGAGCGACAGGGTTCATCACAGGTCAGCAGCAGCCTGGAGGTTTAAATGAGATTGTTGGTCTTAGGGCAAAAAGTGATCGAATCTATACAATGAAAGGCTCCTTTAAATGAAATTTGTTCAC
>NW_024619636.1:0-1066 GCF_008729295.1 Plectropomus leopardus | reverse complement strand
GATCACAAGTCAGTGATTACCTTACACATAATGCTTAATGTGATTATGATGAAAAAATGAAGATTTGCATGCAAAAAAAGGTGTAATGCCAAATGCTTCAGTGCCTCCACTTCAGCCTTTCATCAAATATGTCAGTTTTATGCTCCATTATCACATTTTTTGGAAGTTTCTATAATTAACTCACAGGTGTGAGGTTGTGTACAATCATTTCCCCCTAAACAGCAACAACAACAGTCAGCTCTCAACACCCACAAAACTGATCCTCACATTTGTCTCAGTCGCTATTTCCCACATGACTGTAAATAAAATAAAAACATGACTTTAACACACACTTTTAAATGTCAATCAGGTCCTTTGTCTCTCCCTAAAAATGGCTCCAGAGGTACAACTCCGCAAGCCAGCTTGCATTCATGTCTGTCCAGACTCATGTGTAGCCATGAAAGTTGACAATGACGGTGCTTCAAATATGGATGTTTCTGCAAAGAAGCTACAGATTCTAAAACACTGATGTTTCATACACATCTGCAACCCAAGATTAGTGTCACCAGTTCAAAATCTGACCTGATGCCTGACTTGTGGTGCTGGATAATGAACAGAAAAGTGCTTTTGCATAACATTATGAAGTTGACTTTTGTTAAACGTGTCTGAACTTTATCATTTTATCCTGTTGGATTTTTGTGTGAAATTTTACCATTATTTTTTAATTTAAGGCCAAAAAAATGTTTTTTTGAGGTTACAGTGACTTTACTGTTGACCATCAAATCTAAGTTCATTGTTCAGTCCAAGTGGACATTTGTGCAAAATTTGATGAAATTCCCTCAAGGCCCTCTTTAGAAATCATATTCATAAGAATAAGACAGATATAGCAACAGTGTTATGTAACAAATGTGACTAGGCAACAGTAAAATATATTTTAATTTGGGGCTTAAATAACACACATTTTTCTATACATTATGCTGTGTAACTAGAATGGACATTTGTGCCAAATTTGAAAAAAATGTGGTTTTTGAGATACTGTCTGCACAAGAATGAGTCACAGTGACCTTGAACTTTGACCACCAAAATC
>NW_024619635.1:0-1012 GCF_008729295.1 Plectropomus leopardus | reverse complement strand
ATATAGAGAGAGAGAGAGAGAGAGAGAGAGATAATTTGACAAATTATAAATACATACATTTGATGAACAGGTCTGCAAGTAGTGGGACCACTGTGGAACCACCTTAATAGGCCTTATAAACTCCCTAGTGGCCTATAATATGCATGTCTCGAGTGGCTATTAGAACTACTCGAGATGTGATTGGATAAAGACATGAAATAAAATGTACGTTACCAAACAACTGGTGAGCGCGGGCCTATAATATTATGTGGTTATTTTCTGGAACTGTCGTCACCATGGTGAGCTGTCATCGTGCACCCGGATTCTTCTTACGTCGCACTGACGTTAGACCCCCATGCTGCATTCACGTGATACCGGTAAACTCGTACATTTAACTCGAGTACTTGAGAAAACGACTTGACGTGCACATACGTACTCTTGCGGAAATAAGTAACAGCTGCCGAATGAGTCTCATGGTTCAAGCAATAAATTAAGGGTCAATAAAGGAATAAAAGATTCCACATCACTTCTCCTATTCTATGTGTATTGTCCTAAACATCTTAAATGACATCAGACTCAACTCTGATCAGAATCAGAAATTCTTTATTGAAAATATATGAAATTGTGGTTCGTTACAGTCGCTCTGATTCCATGCATAGAGTTATAGAAAGTAGAAATAAGTAGCAGCACAAGGTATGTAAAAATATAACATAGGATACAATAAAAACAGTTAGCACTGGTATGAGAATATTTTTGAAACTACAAATATGTATAATGTGCTGAGTGTGTTAAGTGAAAAAAAATTATATAACATGAAAGCACAGAAATAATAAGAGGCAATTTGCACTAATATGTGAATATTTAAATCATAAATATGGATAATGTGCTGAGTGTGTCAAGTGTGTAAAATATAAAACGATGTACCTTATGTTACAATACAATGTATATAGGCTAACTATTATGGAAAGTTAGAAATATAAAACATGTGTATGATGCTACAATGTACAACAAATATATACATAATTAAGAAGAA
>NW_024619634.1:0-1767 GCF_008729295.1 Plectropomus leopardus | reverse complement strand
TCTCCCACTGCCTGCTCAAATCTGAATATTGAGTCAAATGGGGTCAGAGTTTGTGATGGCCTGACATCCAGATTTGTTTCTAATGTATCCATAATCATGTCTGCCAAATTTGCTGCTTTTATCATAAATTGAACGATTGTTATGATATATTGAGCTATGCCGCGCCACTATTTATAGCTGTAGAGAGAAGTGTTAACACAACACATAAAGATACCTCTCCATGGTGATCCCTAAAGTAGACTAACTACCTATTGGTTGTCTCTACTGACCTCCGTGAGTAACACAGCCAGCATGTCCTGTCTCTGGAAGCGGATGGCTAGGTGAACCAGCGTGAAGCCATCATCAAATGCTGAGGGCCGATTTAATAGGCGCACCTCGTCTGATGTTAGCTGTCGTGCGATGTCACCTCCAGATGACTTGTATGCTTCCACAGCTGCCAGGTCACCTTCTACAACACCTTTTAGACATAGAGGAGGTAAAAGTGTCACATTAATAAAAAAATGTCTTATACTTTAATAGAAAACCTCTGACAAAGAAAAACCAATGGCAGGTTAGCACAAAAATAACATTTTACATTTAATAGGAGGTCGATGGGGTACTTTGTATAGAGACTTACAAACACAAAATTAACAGCTTGAGGATAAAGATCTGAAAAGTTAAACAAAAGCATTTTGTCAGCTTGCTTTTGTTTGGATCATGCACATTAAATGAGCATCCTTTGAACATGTTGATCGCTGTGGTTAAAAACCACATCATGACTTTGCACAACAATTACAGAAATGACATATCTTAAGTACAACCTTGTGCAGAGGACATTCTGTGCTCAACCATAAAGTATAAAATATTAGAGATCAGAATGTGCTTTATCTCCATGGCAGCTCTAATAGCTTCGAGACTTCGCTGACTTTGAAGTCAAGGAGAAAAGACAATAGGGGGCCACACTGTAATCTGTCAGTTATTTTTTCCCCTCTTAATCTTCAGGCTTAGATCTTAGTGTGAGAGGGTTGAAGGATGTGTTTGATCCGACAGATGGAGGTATTTGCTTTTCTTTACTTTTTTGCCACTATGTGCAAATATTGCTATCTGACAAAAGCTATTTATGTCAACCACCAGCACACAAACTCACGTGCTTATCTATTCACCAAGACACTAGAGAAACAATGTGTGCAACAGAAAACATACAACCTTCACCGTCTTTTGCTTTGAAGTTATTTTGCTATGTAACTTAACACTGTGGTGATCTCTCCCTTAAACACCAACTGACTACTAGGATGTTCAACTGCACACTTCAATCAAAAATACAGATTTTTCCTCTTACTTGTAGTGCTGTTTAGCAGTTTAGATTGCTTTGGTGCGAATTGTGTTGGAGATGGCAGCCATAGAGATATCTGCCTTCTGTCTAATATAAAGGTAAACTAGATGGCACTCAGCTTCTGGTTTCTTGAAGTGCTAAAAAAAACACAGACCTTGTTATGAGCAGTTTCTTGAAGACATTGTATTTCTTTCTACCAACCTACACCTGCCTTATCACCGCACATAAGAAAGCATGCATTAGCTGATGGACGAGAGACTCATTAATGGCATCCTCCTCAGCTGAACTGTGACATTTATTAGCTCAGTGGTGCTAGGTGAGCTAGTGGTAGATGCATGCTTCCTTCTGACACAGTTGGTGGGTGTAAGTTTGGTAGAAAGAAAATAGTTCCTATATGAAACTGCTTACAACAAGGTCTGTGAATTATCTTGAGTAACCGGGTCATGATATATGGA
>NW_024619633.1:0-1622 GCF_008729295.1 Plectropomus leopardus | reverse complement strand
TAAAAGCCTAATCCCATAAGACACCCAGTGCGTTTTACTAGCCCAGTATAGCTACACATTTGGACAAATAAGGTCTCAATCAAAGGATTACCATGCACTTCA
Organism: Plectropomus leopardus; assembly: GCF_008729295.1. Classification (NCBI taxonomy): domain Eukaryota; kingdom Metazoa; phylum Chordata; class Actinopteri; order Perciformes; family Serranidae; genus Plectropomus; species Plectropomus leopardus. Next base: position 1,520 of record NW_024619633.1, on the reverse strand, counting down.
TTTTTATAAGTTCTTTGGATGTATAAGAATTGTTGTTGGCTACCTGCTGGAGATAACGTTAGTTAGCTGCTTTGATCGTGCACATGATATGTATATGTTTTAAATTTTGTCAATATGGACATACTACTCACAATGTTAGTTTTGTAAGATGCTCCACAGTTAAGTCAATCCTTCAGTTAATTTTACTGACACCACGAGAACCAAAACATACAGTAATACTGGCATAGTAAACAAGAGAGATGCAAAAAAAGATTAGTAGACGTAAAAGACTATTTTTCAAAATGCAAGGGAAAAGTGTCCAGTAAACTATATTCATAATTGTATATATTAAATTATTTTAGATGTTGCATTATAATGTTTAAGCCTTTTTAGGTCATCTCTCACCTCTTATTTTTTGTTTTATTTTGGATAATTTGTTGTTTTTTAAAAAAGATTGGCAAACTTTCAGAAATATTTTTCTACTATGCACAGATTTCTAGCTAACTTCTGGATGATTTCTTCTTTTGTTATTCATCACCTTCTTTCCATGTTTTTTTTGGAGAAAAAAAGCTAATATGTCCAATATGAGTTTAACAGTTTTGGAGCTAAAAGCCGTCCCATATCGACGTCTGTCCCAAATATAAGCTTGATGAGTTCAATGATTTAAGCAAATAATAGCCCCGGCTAATAATTTATTTTACATTAAAATGTCAATTGTTCTGATATTTAGCTAGCTACACTAATGCTACTACTGCTACAAAATGAGTTACATGACACGTAACGTCAGTTTTTGTTATGACAGATTAAAGTGACACATGATCAGTAAAGCCTCCTAACATTGTAAATTAAAGCAAAAAGCCTTAGAAGTCAGGTAATTTAAATCAGTGTAACAGTGTTAGTGAACCTGCCATGTTGACAAATTAGCCCTGAGTCGGCTAACGCTAGCTAGCTGTTACTTACTTTGTCCGGGGTTTCCTTGGCAACGCCTCTACCCACCCAGCCGACACAGGTAATCTGGGAACTCATTTTGGAGAAACTTTGTTGGTTTATTGATCAAATACAATAAAATCTACAAACTTGAACCGGTTGTCAAAAACTGGTCCACCTCAGGCACGCACACAGTGGGCGTACACGTGAGATACATGGGTCCTGTGACGCATCTAGATGACGTCCAGAGAGCGCTGAAGTTTGCCTGATCAAAAATGTAGTCGAGGACAACAACTAGTTACATTTTTTCTCTCTAAATTTCAGTAGTGTGTCCATTGTTATAGTACATTGTTATAGTACATTGTTATAACTACAAGCAGCTTTATTTTGAGAATGCCTGAGATTTGCCTTCCTAAAGTCACTTCAACAGTTTCCGTTAAGGAAACAATCTTTCACTTAAATTTTGGGTGGATGTTCAACATTATATGATGAGGAAAGTGGACAAAAAATTAAATTACAGTATAAAGATATTTTTCGTGTGTTTTGAAAGTAATGAGGTACAATGTGTTATTTATTAAGCTATTCATAATTTTATTATTATTCATATCATTATT
>NW_024619632.1:0-1497 GCF_008729295.1 Plectropomus leopardus | reverse complement strand
GAAGAATAAAATAAGAAAATAACAGGAAAGGCAGGGTTAACGACACAGCACAGACAAGTTTAATTTGGAAAAAAATACTAAAAAGTTGCATGAAAGAGGAAAGTCTTAAGCTTAGTTTAAAAAATGGCTACATTTGAAGCGCATTTTAAGTCCAAGAGGAACTGATTCCAGCAGCGGGCAGCATCGTGACTAAAAGTTAACTTTCCACTACATTCGGTTTTAACTCGGGGCTCCACAAACTGAGCAGTCCGTGCAGATCTGAGTGCCCGACCTGGCTTGTATTCAGCCAACATATGTGAAATGTATTTTAGGCTCAGACAACTGAGTGACTTGTAGACAATAAGTACAGCTTTGAAGTCAATTCTATTTTTAACTGGGAGCCAGTGCAAGGCTTTGAGAACTGCTGAAATGCGTTCTCTCTTCTTGGTGTTTGTTAGTATTCTGGCGGCAGCATTGTGATTTTGAAAGTTGAAGTTGCCAAATGGACTTAGTGGGGAGACCAGTGAATAGTGCCTTCCAGTAGTCTTCTAACTTCAAAATCTTCCTTAGACTCTAAGTTTCTGATTGTAGCAGTAAATTAAGTGTGGACAACATGCACACGACCCCTGGCTGCCTTCTTATTCATTATTACTGAGGTTTTTCCTCCCCTTCTCTTTGTGTTTACAATTGCTTAAACACATTACTTTGGCTGACATATATCATGGCCACAGAACTATGAACAGTGTTTATGCCAATCCAGATGTATCTTTAGGGGAAGTCAGTGTGACAAAATTCAGATTTTTTTCTTTCTTGAATAACAAATGGAGTGATTGGATATTTTAACTCCCCAATTAGCTTTTCTTATTTGCTCTTCATGTTAAAATATTAATGTTACACTACTTATTCAGTAGTCATGTCAAAGAGGGAGCGATAAATGTCAGCAATATGATTGCTGACGACCCTCTGTTTCTCTTTTTTGTGCTCTAATGACATTCTATCTATCTAGACATGCAATTCAGTATATCGGTGAGTATGTTTTTTTTTCTTTTCTTCATATCTTGCAGTTTTCTTGTGTCTTCGGAATGCAATATGCCTCCGTTTAAAAATACTCAGAAATTTAAACTTACTGTTCAGCGTGCCTTGAAGTTCTGTTCTATATACAGCAAGATCCTGTCTAAAGGTGTTTCCTCTTACAAGCAATTTAATGTGTGGATATTTTTGCGAGGGGTCTGAGAGTCACGTCGCTATAACAGGTGAAGGGCTTGGGAATTTACTGTACCAGTCTTAGTCAAACCTTTTTTTTTTTTTGAAGGATCCTTTCAGTGTTTTGGAAAACTAAAGGCCAGTAAAAAGCTGGAACGTTAAGTCTCTAAATCACCCTGTTAAACATAAAATGGTACTATCCCATCTGAAAAACCCAAACATAGGGATAGCCAAACTTCAAGGAACACATCTGCGAACTTTTGATCATTTTAAAATTATAGGGGAGGATGGACTAGGCAGCCATACCATTTTTTT
>NW_024619631.1:0-1709 GCF_008729295.1 Plectropomus leopardus | reverse complement strand
ATTATTATTATTATTATTAGCATTCTTTACGGCCACTAAAACCTCTACAACAAACATGTCGGTTTGTCTGCTGCGGTTAGTGTGTAAGTTGCCGGGGGCCACAATTGTTACCTAACCTAACCACAGTTGTTTACAGAAGTTCGGCGTTTATTATTAAAGAACATTTAAAACACAAACTTTGACATTAGCGAGTTACTCTGGGTTAAATAAAAAAGACTGTTAGCCGCCTGACAGCTAGCCTGTCGTGTGTTTAGTTAGTAGCAGCAGCTATTACGGCTGTGACTTTACCTTCCAGTGATACACGCCGATCTCTTTTAGCTCCTCCATGGAAACGGGCTCGTTCGGGTTCCGTCTGTGCGGCTTCCTCTGGTCCTCATCAGAGTCGTCCATGTACCAGGCCTCTAGACCCATGCTGCAGAGAGCTGCTGGACTTTTTCACAGCTGGACTCTGGAGGAAATCTCGCAGAAATTCCTGCCGTCCAGCGCCGTTACATGTCACATGAGCTCATCGTCATTTCCTGTTTACAATGGTGACGCACTTTGCTTTCACCTTAATTTATGTTATATTATATACGTTATGACCAAAAAAATGTAAGACTACCACGAATACTCCTGCTAACTTATTTTGGTACTATAGATTTGGAAATATTAAGTGGAAGTTTGTCTGGAATTTGAAAAATAATTATTGTGTCTCCAACAAAAATATTATACTATATTTGATATTATATTAATGTTATTATGAATGGCTGTGTGTATAAAATTACTTTTGGATAGATCTTAAANATGAGAACTGTTTTACACAGCAAATCCAGTGCTAGCAGTTAGCCTGTTTGGTCATCTCCTGTAATGATAATACATGTGGTAGTTCTATTTCTAATTTACATACTGGATTTATGCATTGTGTGGAAGCATAAGGCACATAAATGTATATTTTTACGCACTTAGCACATCATACACATTTATGATTTAAATTATTTACATACATACTAGTGCTAACTGTTTCCTTATTATTAATATTATCATTATTATTATTATTATTATTATTAGCATTCTTTACGGCCACTAAAACCTCTACAACAAACATGTCGGTTTGTCTGCTGCGGTTAGTGTGTAAGTTGCCGGGGGCCACAATTGTTACCTAACCTAACCACAGTTGTTTACAGAAGTTCGGCGTTTATTATTAAAGAACATTTAAAACACAAACTTTGACATTAGCGAGTTACTCTGGGTTAAATAAAAAAGACTGTTAGCCGCCTGACAGCTAGCCTGTCGTGTGTTTAGTTAGTAGCAGCAGCTATTACGGCTGTGACTTTACCTTCCAGTGATACACGCCGATCTCTTTTAGCTCCTCCATGGAAACGGGCTCGTTCGGGTTCCGTCTGTGCGGCTTCCTCTGGTCCTCATCAGAGTCGTCCATGTACCAGGCCTCTAGACCCATGCTGCAGAGAGCTGCTGGACTTTTTCACAGCTGGACTCTGGAGGAAATCTCGCAGAAATTCCTGCCGTCCAGCGCCGTTACATGTCACATGAGCTCATCGTCATTTCCTGTTTACAATGGTGACGCACTTTGCTTTCACCTTAATTTATGTTATATTATATACGTTATGACCAAAAAAATGTAAGACTACCACGAATACTCCTGCTAACTTATTTTGGTACTATAGATTTGGAAATATTAAGTGGAAGTTTGTCTGGAATTTGAAAAATAA
>NW_024619630.1:0-3549 GCF_008729295.1 Plectropomus leopardus | reverse complement strand
CTTCTTTTTCTTATTTTTTCCCCTCAAATCTTTAGCTAATTTTCCTATACTTTTTTACATTTTATTTTATTAAAAAAAAAAAAAAAATCAGTCATTTCTTTTCAAGTTGCTCATTAATGTTTTCCCATGTTTTTGAAAGAATGTATGCCAGTTTGCTCAGTTTTAAGGGCTTAAACTGAATAGGGGAAATCACTCTTTGGTAAACGTAAACATTACATCATTTCAGGGTTCATAAGTTACAGTAAATATACATTTACAATCCATCATTTAAACACATTAAATTCCTCTTTAAACCACAGTTATGTGGTCTCCCAGAGTCCTCTTTATCTGCCAGTTTTAAGAGACGTGACTTTGTGTCTGTGTGGGTGCAGAAAAAAAAGGCTATGACTGATCCTGATCGATGCCAACATTCACAAAATCCCTCGGCATTCATGTGCATACAGGCAACAGTTTAACTCAATCTAAATACCAATGTCAGCACACTGTATGCAGATGCAATCAGAGCCAGGGAGGTGACAGTTAATGCAAATAAATCACATTTACAACACACAGACAGCAGCTCCTCAGCTCCTGCAGCCTGCTGGCCCACACTCCCCCCCTCCGTCACGCTTCACACTTGCAAACAAAGTATTCCCATTTGGTGTGCGGACTATCGTCTGCATTTGTTTCACACCCTGAGTGTTGAGGAGACGAGTTTCTCACATGCATATCACAGCCTCCAGAGTATGACTCAACTTTTGGCTTCTACTTTAGGGGCTGCAGGAAATATTCACCCACCTCTGGCTCTGGTTGCAGCATTAGAGAGCAGATCTCTCTCTCTAGCTCTCTCTTTATATTTTGTGATTATGTAAAATGTGTTAATGTTATTCTGGACTATACAATTAAACTTGATTTGATCTAATTTGTATGTTTTGCTTTACTGTGACCTTTACCACATCCTCTGCTTAATATTTTTGCACAAAACTGCACTGCTTACTCTGAAAAAAGCTTATTATAGTTATATTATAGTACTTTTTATAAGTGTTTTTGCATTTCTTCTTGTACATTTTTTATTCAATATTTGATTCTATATGTAAAATTGTAATTGTTCTGAATTCTGTAATTGTAATTCTTTTTTGCTGTTCAGCAAAATATTGTTGTAACGTTGCATTTTCAGGATGGGCATGTGCAACTGATTTTTTGTTGTTGTGTTTAACTGTGCATACATTGTTCTTTTTTTTTTTTTCTTTTTTTTTTACTGCAGACACTCAAGTCCAAGGCAAAAAAACCCCAAACTTCTTATAAGTGAAAACTTGGCAATGAATAATTTTCTGATTATGATTTAGCCAATTAAGTGTATGTTTTGTTGCTAAAGATGCTTGACAAGTGGTATTTTGAGTATATTTTATGGACATTTGAGCCTTAAAAGCAATTGAAAATCCTTTATTTTTATTTAATTAAAAAATGTATAAAAAGTGCACTTTTAACAAAAGTGGTGAGGTTTCTGTTGTAAAATTGTATAGTATTTCATCATCCATCTGACTCATGAATGTCAATATTTTAAAAAAAAATCAAAGTAGTTTATCAGTTCTTTTTGTACATGTGTTCAGGTACGTGGTAAAGCAATAACACAGGAGAAAACTGAGGGTAAAGGACAACGTATCAGTAGAAAATTAACAGGACTCCTGCGCAATAAAACCTAACTGAGATCTGACAAAAGTCACTTAAAGGAATTGTTTAGGTTTTTAAAAATTGGGTTGTATGGGGCACTTATCCTTTATTACAGTATTTAACTAACTAGATGTCAGTTAGTAGATGTCAGTACGCCTCCAGTTTGGAGAAGGAGGTTGTAGTACGGCACGGAAACTCAGCAATGTACTGCAGTGGAGGAGTCAGCTAAAATATATTTTAGTCACCCAGAAAAAAAAGTCCCACCTAAAATAATCAATATAAGTCCAAGTGTACTCTATATTGAGCATATTTTCTCTGCATTACCCTGACGTCAGACAGTGGTTTCTGTGGGAAAATAAAGTCCTTTTATTGCTCTTTTTAAAGCCAGACTCCACTAAGAAAAACAACAATTTAATATTGGTGAGAACAGAAGCTGCTGGTCTACCGCTGCCTCAATCAGTTAATTTGTTTGTGGTATTGTGTGACTTTGGCATTTAAAAGGGTTAGCTTGAATTCACCAGAGTGACACAATAACAAAAACTAACTAACTGGTTGAAGCAGTGGTAGACCAGCAGTGCTTGTGTTCAGTGAGCTAAAATATGTGTTTTTTTAATGGTTTCTGGTGGCTTTGATGCTAAGACTGAAACCTGAAACCAGAACAGATTGCTTTGATTTCTTTTTACAACACAGGGAAAAAAGTGAATGACCAACTAGGTAAGAAAAATAAAATAAAATAAAATAATAAAAGGTAACAAGAAAATTGCCTAAAATTAGTTTTGAGGAGAGGGGAGGATTATCAGAAAATTATTTAAAAAGTGGGGAAACTGCCCTAATTAATTGTGTATTTTAAATTATTATACATATGGTTTCCTTACTTTCAGCCTTTTTGGGAAATGTTATTTTTTCTATCTATCTATTTATTTTTGCTTATTTTCATGTAATTTTCCTTTAACTTTTTTTGCTAATTTTTGGGCCTGTCTTCATTAAGTTTCTGATTACCTTCTCCCCTTGTTTTTGAAATAATGGAGCCAATTTGCTCGGGTTTCAGGGGGTTAGCATATACAAATATAACAGAGGACACAGTTTTTAAATATCCCTGAGGGTATTTTTACAGGGGTACAAAATCAGTGTCATGATTTATACAACACTGGAAACTAAATGGTAAATAATCCTGGCTCTGCAATGCAGTGATGAGCAAATACACAGTGAAATTAAAGTGTATTATTAAAACATTTAATGTATTTGAAGGTGAATTGATTTTCTATGTGCAGAATAAAGGCTCCATAATTCCCATGGGTGAGTTTTCTATGCTTTAATAATTTATTATCCATGTATGAAGTGAGTTTCCCCTTACAGGACCGTCAAACTGCTGCAGTGTCATCAAAAATTCATTAGCACAATGCTAACGGGACCCAGCTAACTGTAACAGCTATTTTAATATATCATTTTTTAGTTTTAAGCGACAAGAAAAAGTAAAGGCCATTGTGTTATTTTGTTGTAACGCAGGGGCAAGTATAAGGCAAATATTCACGCCATTTATGGAGTAAAATAAAGTCAATATTTTCCCATGCTAGTGAGCTAACGTTAGCTTGGTTTGACCGTAAATACCCGAATAAAACCGACATTAAAAAAGTACAAAATACGCAAGCTACGCGATAAATCAAACGCCACCGAAAGGAGGTAAATATACAGAGATATATTGACGTTTTCGTCGAAAAATAACATTAATCTGTGGGTGGAAATGTGGCTGGATGGTGAGAGGACGTGTGGTTAACACGAAAAATTGGGGGCGACCATTTCCCGTTACACCACACCGGCTCCATCAAAACAACATCCGGGTTATTCATCAAAAATCTGATGCAAGCTTCAGCGCCATCCTGGTAACAGCAGCTACACCCT
>NW_024619629.1:0-1970 GCF_008729295.1 Plectropomus leopardus | reverse complement strand
GGATGGCTGGAGGGCAGCAGATGTGCGCACGTGCAACGCACACAGCCGGCGCCACCTGACAATGTGGCTTGATGAAACTGATAGTGCGCGCATAATCGTTGAAAGTCAGCATCAGCTATAAGACTGCCGGTAACCATGTAATGTAAGGAGTGCACATGCACTAGTAGAGAGGGCGGGTAGGTCAGGAGGTGGATGGTTCCCAAAAGCAGCAGACTTGCGAATGGGATTCTCAAGTTCACTTCCCTTGGTGGGTGTATGTGGTTTTTTTCTACACCTTACCATGTGCCTCTTATGCTCAGCCTAACCATACGTGACTTTGTTGCTTAATCTTAATCATCATGGCAGTCCATGCTGTTGTGTAAACATAAGGACTTTGCTGCTTTCTGCACGCCGTGTCATCCCACTATGATATTCTTGCACCATGTGCATTTGTTGACATCGCCCGAACGGCATCCTGGAGCATAAACAGCTGATGCAGAAGAATAGCTAAAACATGACAGGTAGATGTAGAGTGTCCTGACAGAGCAGCACCTTGTGATGCATTTGTTTATGTCCTGCTAGCACCATCCTGGAACGTCAACAGCAGACACAGAAGAGCTGCCAAAACATAATGTGTAGACACAATAGTCCACTACAAAGCGGCAATATGTGATGACTTGGGATGAGAACGTGTTGGGAAAACTAGCTGTTATTTAGATTACAGCCTGATGTTTGCGGGTGAAGTGAACGACAGCTGAGACAGTCTTCAGAGGTTGACAGTATCCATAACACTGTCCCCTGGACTTTAATTCTGCAGTAAACACAAGGATGTACCTCATGGTTATTATCCAAATAGTACCAGAAAATTCTAAAGGATTAATGTAGTTTTCTTGTTTGAATGTAAAAAGGTCATTTTGAAGGAAAACCACATTAGATTTATCAAAGTCATGCATAAATCCTCACTGCTTCTTCCCTCACGTCTAGATTTCGCTCAGTTTTATGGTCATACAAAGACTTTACAACACCAGAGCAATTGCGCAATACGTAGCAGGCTGTAATCTAAAGAATAACCAACAAGGGTTTTAGCAACCAGAGTGTTTAAATCCTCTGATACTCAGTAATTACTACATCAGGATTCATTTGTCTGGGAGTACTGCTGGAAGTGGAGCAGATGAGAGATTGAAGCGCTGAAGAATCAGTGATGATCTGCGTGTGTGTGTGTGTGTGTCTGTTTTCTTCCCAGAGCAATTTTGCCATTAGCACCACTGCTAATTCTCATGCAATACAACAACTCAGCCAAAAAAACAAGTGGCTGCAGCAGAGCACCAGAGCCACATCTAATCAGTCCCCTTTCCCATAATGCTTCTCAGTAGCAGTCACATACCAACAGAATAATGATTCAGTCTTATAAAATGTATGTCACACGTCATACGGCTGTGTCTAACTTTGGAGTCTGAACATCTACAAGGTCTTAACCTTCAGACGCTCTGGAGCCTCATGCCTGCCTGCAGACAGTGAAGGACTCTGAAAGTACCGAAATTATCACCATGGATGAATCATAGTTACTGATATTGAACATAATGACATTCAAACACTTTTGTACTGAACAATTTTCCCATGACATTGATCAAGTTTGCATTTTCACATTGTCATGCGCTTTGAATATGTAAAGTACTGTGATCTGCAACACAGCTAAGTGGACAGCATCTCTGTCATCTCACTGATGTCAGACAGCAGCTATTTATGATCATCTAAGTTATTGTGAGCTAAATCAATTATCCCCAGCTGTCTTTTACATGACATTTTTATTATTTAGGTTTTCTTGATTAATCAAGAGATGCATTTCATCTGCTGTCATGATAACACATTCATTCATCCATCACATACACAAACATGCACCATGGTCTCTCCCCCGGGGCCTGCTACAAAGCACAGCTGTCTGTCTACCACTGTGTGTCATTCATTTCCATCCCTGACAGTAATATCCAGCT
>NW_024619628.1:0-1453 GCF_008729295.1 Plectropomus leopardus | reverse complement strand
TTACATTTTTCTGTTGTTTTTTTCCTCTGGAAATTTTCTTGCAACTTGTAACAACTTCGCATATTTTTGAAAGGAATCAAATTTGCTCAGGTTTCAAAAGGTTAATTGTTCTGGGATGCACTTTTTTCTAACTTTTTTTCTTGCTTTGTGTCATGAGTGCAGGTTGCTGATGCTATCCTGGGCAACCAAATGTTCACCAACTACGATCGTGCCCACATCGCCCAGCTGTGCGAGAAGGCTGGACTCCTGCAAAGGGCGCTGGAGCACTACACCGACCTGTATGACATCAAGCGCGCTGTGGTGCACACACACCTGCTCAACCCAGAGGTAGGTTTCAGTTACTGCCCAAATGAAATTCAATTTAAAGTAGAGTCTGTCTTACTTTTTCATTGCTTATCGTGTTTTTTTTTCTTAATACATGTACAAGGTAGATATTACATGACCCGTGAGTTAAATTAAAATTCCCTCCTCCCTCTCCAGTGGCTGGTGAACTTCTTTGGCTCGCTGTCGGTGGAGGACTCTCTGGAGTGTCTCAGGGCCATGCTGTCGGCTAACATTCGCCAGAACCTGCAGATCTGTGTCCAGGTGGCTTCCAAGTACCATGAACAGCTCACCACACAGTCTCTCACTGAGCTCTTTGAGTCCTTCAAGAGCTTCGAAGGTGAGATCACAAACTTTACATTGGCATTCAACGTCATTCGATATTTGACTCTTTTTTCAGTGAAATACAGTAATTATAATCCACACTAACTGATTCCTCTAGAAACATGAGTTACTCCATTTATGAAAATCATGGATGCAAATAGGGATGCAGAATATTAGATTTTTTGCTGATATACCAATACAAAAACAGTTTATTTGGCTGATAACCAATATTGATATTGATATATCCAGTTTTTTCCCCACCATATTTTAGTGATAATCAAGTCTCTTCTGTTGTGGAATGAACACCATATTATGCATACTCTTATCGTGATGACAGCAGATAGAGACATAAAATACAATGCTTTTCAGTGTATATGATATTCAGTCATCTTGCAAAATAAGAAAAATACTTTCAGTTAGGGTTGATATTTTCTACCAGTTCATTATATCAATTAAAAAAAAATTAGTTTGTGATATCGGCAGAAATCAGCATGTTGACTTATTCCGATGTTTCATGTCAAAGCCAATATCTTTCGATAATGATGACGTGCTGATATCACTGTGCATCCTTAGATGCAAGTTATATGCATTGAAATTTGTGAAATTTTTATTTATACCTAAAACATTAAAACAATACACACAGGATGCACCACATTACTAACACATCACAAACCATTAAAATGCCACAAAACAAACAAACATCAAAAAAGCGTGCATTGAAACTTCGTTTATATATAATTACAGGGCACTGAGTTTTGCACCAAAAACTAAAACCATAACTTAATAGTTCTGGTTTTCTTTAATATGA
>NW_024619627.1:0-5310 GCF_008729295.1 Plectropomus leopardus | reverse complement strand
GGGCTTTTAATTCTATTCACATAAAACTGTTGCTCAGCAAAGATGGGAATTACCATCATTTAGTATGAATAGTTTAAAGGACATTTAAAAATGTTGAGATATATATTGTGTATCGCAATATAGCCTTAAAATATTGCAGTATTATTAAATATTTATCAAAGCCATATCACCCAGCCCTAATTCAAGTACACTTGAAGTAGACTTAAAGAATCTTAGTCGTCTGAGGGTCTTCAGTTCGTATCTCTGACTTTCAGGGAGCAGCCCTAGATGGTTACTCAAGTTTTACATTTTGGAAAATTTTGGAAGTGACCCTTTTCCTCTCTTGCCACTTTCTTGCAGTGGTATCGATCTTATTCTCCAACTCTGTGTGAATACTTTTTTTTCCAAACTGTCAAAACTATTCCTTTAAGCAGATGCTATTTGTAGTTTCCTTAACAATACTCACATTAAGTCAGTCTGTGTTTTTAAGTATGTATGTGTGTGTTCCTTCAGTGGGCTCGACATGCTGCAGCTATGCGGGGCGTCACACCACATGCAGGGAGTACTGCCAGGCCATCTTCAGGACAGACTCGACCCCCACTGTGTCCCAGATCAACGCTGTCAAAGAGTACTGTCAGAGTCACAGCACTCAGCTGCTCGGCTGCGTCACCAACTTCACCAAGTCTTACCCCATACGCAGCCCTATAGACAGTGAGTCCATCCACACCTCACACACACACTGACACACCAGCACTGCAGGCATCACTCACACAAGCTCGGTTTTTAAGTTTTAGTGACTGTAAAACAACAGTAGGAACAAAACATACAGAATACGTTAAAGAGCAACTACATTTACTCCCCATTGTCACCCTGACAGTCAGCACATTAGTAACCTGGACCGTTTGGTGCATTTACGTGCTTTTCGTTCATCTTTTTTTGATCAATCTGTCTGTGTTCATGCATATGGCATAATTTGGCGAGATTGTGTATTGTTGTTTAATCTTGGAATTTCCAGCTCAGCTCCTACAATAAGTCTAACACACACTGTGTAGACTACTACAGACTGTGAAATGCAAAAAAATGCTTAATTAAAACCCATTCAAACTGTCATTTTTGATCCCATTGCCATGAAAGTATAAAACGTGCATTGTATTATTTCTGGGTGTCATTCTGGGCTTTTGACTTGGAATTTATATTTAGGACTGATGTTGGTTAAAAAAATTAACTCAATTTAAAAAAAGAGAATCAGATTAATGTACAATATTTTTTAATTGCGTGATTTTGAAAAGCACTTTTTCTGTGCAGAGTATTTTACACTGCTCAAAAAAATATGTATAAAAACCAGTGTTGCTGCTAATCATTGATATATCCAAGGCTGTAAAAAAATAAAAAATAAAGTAATCTGTTTAGCATGTATTATATTGAAAATCTAAAAACATGGTGGCTTTGTGACAAAAACCTGGCATTTAAAGGTTTACAACTCAAAAAGTTAGTTAAATTAACAAATCAAATTAATGTATAATATTTTTCATAGCCTGATTGAGAAAAGCGCATTTTGTGCATATAGTGATATGAGTGTGTGTAATATTAAAGCGGGGCCTAAGGGTTAACATCTCATTGCAAAGTATAACACAAAGGGTAATGACATGGAAATGTGGTAACATCCTGAACTGCATCATGAAAAAAATGTCCCATGTTATAAAAATGACAAAACAAGTACCAATATTTTCCATCACACTGGCCATTTACTGATCATACCAAGGAATATGTAAGTGTAAAAAAAATGTTAGGGAGCAGAAGAGAACTACACTCTTAACAGATTATTATGTTAAACATGGAAGTGAGAGTGGGTAACATGGATGTTGCATGTCTATGGCACCCCATGTCATTTTCTGCAGTCATATTTACATAATAAAGTACATTTTCCAGCACTTGTCAATCCATCTGTCTCTCCCATCCAGGTCTGTACTGCTGTGACCGAGCAGAGGCCACGCACTGCCAGGTGGCATGCCGGCGGATCCTCCGCACCATGAGCACGGAGCACGAGATCATGGAGGGTCTGATCGAAGAGTGCGGCTCCCAGCCTCTCCCTCAGGAGCCCATGTGGCAGTGCTTTCTAGGCAGCGCCCACCCTCCCTCCCCACCTGAAGAGGAGACCCCCCACCCCGCCAAGATGGACTGTGCCAAGCTGCACTGCTGCTCCAAGGCCAACACGTCCCTCTGCAGGTACGGCATGCTGCTCGGGGGTACTGAGCTATTTCTTGTTGTGAAGCAGAGTACAGGTTGAGGTGAAATGTGTTATTCTAACCCAGCGTTTGTGCTGTGCTCTGAAAGGGACATGTGTCAGGAGATCAGCACTAACTGGGGCAGCCAGACTTGGCAGGACTTTGACCAGCTCTGTGAGTACAACCCGGTGGAGACGGAGCTCATCAACTGCCTGGCTGATGTCAGAGAGCCCTGTCAGCTGGGCTGCAAGGACCTCACCTACTGCACCAACTTCAACAACAGGTCAGACTGCACCACACTCAGCGGGGCTCAGCTCATGGGAGGTTTTCATGGTGCAATATACAAGCTTTACAGCGCTTTGCTTTAAAATTTAGTTCAACTAGTCTCATTAAAAGATGGGAATTCCTAACTCCTCTGCCTGTAGGACTTTACCCTCAAACTCAAAATTACTGAAACTCACTTCGGATGATGTACACTTATTTTAACACACTTCATCTGGCTGCTCATGTCCTTGCAGTGTTTTCATTTCAATACTTCAAATAGTCTGCATCCCCCACACAATATTACATGTGCAACAAATTAACCCTTTGAAACATGGATCGACTTGACTTTTTTGTGCTGTGTTCACACATGGTTTACAAGTATTTAAACATTTGTGAGCAGTTCATTTGATTTCTTTGGGAAAAAGAAGGCGACAAGCAACTGGACGAGAAATTTTCAGAAAATTGCAAGAAATGTGTAGATTTTGAAAATTATATTTAAAAAAAGAATAAAAAAGCTCGGTAAAAATGTACAAAAAATTATATTTATAATTGTTGTCAACATATATTTACAATTACAAATAACAATAATCAGTTGTTGTTTTTTTAATCTTTTTTCAAGTTTTTTTTTTTTTACTTTTTTGTGCTAATTTTCAGGTAATTGACCTTTCTACTAATTTCTTGTCATTTCACCTTGAGTTGCTCATTACCTTTCCCTCAAAGGAAGTCAAGCCAATTTGCTTAGATTTTAAAAAGTTAAACTTCAATCATTTAAAACTGTCATACAACAAAGTAAGCACACCTAGAGTTGCTTTAGAAAATGTTGCCTTTCGTATTTTTTATCAGCGTATCATCAGACCGCGCCTCTGAACATCTGTGTGAAAATGCATCATTTAACAGCTGAAGGAAAGAAAGAGGCTGAGAGGGAAAACAAGAGACATTGTTATAATGAACCCGGAGTGACCCTGGAGTTATCAGGACCACAGCATGTTTTACACACTGTCTACAGATGGGGCCAAAGGCCAAATGGAACGGCTTCAAAGGCTGCACTGGGAAGTCACACTTACACACACACATCAAAACAAACCCAAATATACTTCACATATCCACGCAGCGGTCTGCAGGTCACCTGGTGAGTGAAGCAACCACGAAAGCTTGCAGTCATCTGATACTGTGCAGCGTTCTGAGAAACCACGGCTGGCTTTTACACCAGCGATGAGACAGGAGTTTGTTGTTACACATGAAATATAATTAGATCAGGGTATCAAATCTAATTTCAATAGAAATCATTTAAAAATATGACTTTATAGTTTGTTGAAACTTTCAGTTATAGTTCTATCAATACATTCCTGCAGCTGCTGAATATGTTAACCCTTTGACACCTAGATGGACATATTTTTTTATTTGAATATTTTTAAAGAAAACAACCTAAAACACTTACTAAACCTAAACATTTACTAAAAAAAAGTCACCTTCTTATGGTGAGATCCACTCCTAACTACACTGCTACACAAACAGCATTTCAATGCTCCTTTGCTACTTTCACATATTTAAGTAGGCAATATAAATGCATTTGGTGCAAAATTGTCCCCTTTCTATGCAAATGACAGCAGGAGCACAAAAAACCTTCCAGTAGCTTTGCAGAGTGCATTGTGGGTGTTACATGCTGCTCGCAAAACTATAAATAGTAACTTAAAAGTAAAGTGATTTACAATGAAAGACAAAAATAGATATTTAGACATTTACTACTGTGGACGGGCTGCTACAGCACCGGATGTCTCTATGAGGGTATACAAAGGCAGAGCAGTGCTTTGAGCGAAATAAAAAATGCTACTTTTGGACAACTTATTGTCAAACTTATTCCTTTACATTTTTCAAAAAGAAAAGAAAAGAAAAGAAAAGATTATTCTGTCAAAGTTTGATTGAAAGTTTTGTTGAAATGGCACTTGGATTATATCCTTAGCATTCTGTTATTACTCACAAAGACAATATTTGGACACATTGTGGTTTCAGATCATGATTGCACAGAGCTCATGCTGTGGCATTGTGGGATTTGAAGTTCAGGCAGACAAACTGTGTGTGCGGCTCTTTGATGGGCTCTCCAGGGGAGCGTTGTACAGCCCTCTGCCTCCCTGAGGGGTTCAAACACTGCACTGTATAGCCAGGAGCAGCATGAAGACAAACACTTGTCTGGAGGTAGTGGTTCACTGTGTGTGTCTCTGTGTGTCCCAGCGGGTGGAAGACACACAAAAGTGTCTGAACCTTAAATTAGAAACAAATTCCTAAATCCATCCTGCCAACCTGATGAGCAGCATTGTGTCCAAAACTGGTTGCTTTTTAGTCACAAAACACCTCACTGATGCCTAAAGAGACTCACTTAGTTCATTCATTCATTTTTCAGTGTTTAAAGGCTAAGTTTGGTATTCTTTTGAACCTGGACACTGTTTTGCATGTTATTATGTCTAAGTGACGAAAGGGAACAGCAAGATTTTAAACTGGTCCTGTGTTGCAAGAAACTGCTGCAGCCCACAGCAGTAAAACAGGCTGCAATGTAACCACTCTCAGTGTCAGTATACCTCCTCTAAATGTGCTTGTTTTTGCCCTGACTGGCTCAGATTGTTATTATAAGTGTCTGACAGCATAAAAAAAGAATAGACTGTTTTGTTATGCAAGTAAGATCCCTTTTTGTTTAACCAGAAACAGCCAAAAATCACCATCACAAAACTCACCAGACTACATTTAACTGAACAGCAATTTTATCCTCTTTAACCACACTTCATTAAAAATCAATACAAACAAAATAAAACTTACATCTTGGTTAAGAGCACCCAGTAGGTTAGTGGGT
>NW_024619626.1:0-1786 GCF_008729295.1 Plectropomus leopardus | reverse complement strand
TGAGATTCATTTACATCTACTATTGTTGATTTTGAAGTGTGTGTCAGTGCAGCAGAGAGCTGCAGCACTGACAGGGACACGCTCCACAGGTGAGGACAGACTACAGCTGACTGAGGACATGTTGTCTGCAGGATGAGAGGGACTCTGAGATTAACATCTGCAGCTTTTACTGAGCTTTTCATGTTCAGTGTTGTCACTTAATGATCTGGCTGCTCATCCTGTAGATGAGGGTCACTCTGTGTCACACAGACCAGAGTTTGGCAGCTCAGACTTGAGTCTCCGGGTGCTCCGGATCTGACAGGATGATAAATCCCTCGATAAAAGTCGATTTATTCCTGAATAATCTGCCCCCTCACTTCAGAAATGATGGCTACGCTCCTGGTTTCTGGGATTTTAGGACATCTCTCGAATTTCAGGGCGTTTCTTGCTCAGGTTTAAAGGGGTTATTTAAAACAATATTTAAGCGTTTACATTAAACTGGGTGATTTTAGGGTATTTTAATTTAACCAGTGTGAGTGAGGAAAGAGAAGTATTATTTTGTTGCCTTTGAAAACATCACGGAAAAGACCAAAGTAATCTCACCATCATAAAACACCATTTAAACCCTAAAAGTGACAACCTGCCGCTGGCTAAAACAAACACTCAGAGTGGTTACATCGCAGCCCGACAAAAACTCAAGTTCCCGTTAGACACAGAAACATGGACCAAAAAGAGTCCAGGTTAGAAAAACACCAAAGTTACGCTCTGAAGTCAGCGGGGGAAACGTTCACTTTGATTTGACCTGCTGGCTCACAGGTGCCTGTTTACACGCCGCAGCAACGTTAACATGCAGTCGTGTTTCTGTGCAGCTGAATGTTAGTCCAATATTTACTCTACTTTTAGCTCTTTATTTGTGTCTTTAGGTGCTAAATGCTGAGCAGGTCGTGTGCAGCAGGTTTCCAGAGAGCAGCGGGGGAAGATAATTACACAAGTTCTGCAATGAAATACACTTTTTGTGATTTCAGTTTATGCTGCTTTATACTTTGACTCTACTGCATCTCAGGGGGAAATACTTTACTTTTCCCCACATTTATTTGATGAATTTTGTGACTTTACAGAATTTGATTAAACAAATGTAATATATAAGTATATTTGATTGTAAGCTACACAGAAACATGAAGTGATTAATAACATTCAGGGCCCGCCACAATATTACACACAAAATACGCACTTTTCAAAATCAAGCTTTAAAAAATACATTAATATTATTTTCTACTTTCACTGGGATATTTTTTCAACCAAGAGCAGTCTTAATCATAAATATTTTATATTCTTGAATTTTTAGAATTTTAACCCTTTAAATGCCAGATTATTGTCATAATGCTACTATGTTTCTAAATGAGAAACACTTTGCTCACTCTGCACACATAATGAGCATTATAAAATCAAGCTTTAAAAATATCTTACATTAATATGATTGTCTCCTTAATTTCATCATGGAGCTGTGCATTCATGTGCATCACCTCCCTGACGTGTGTTTGATTGTTGAGTGTGCTCTGTGTGCTGAGGGCGTGTCCATCCAAAGTTCACCAGGTTAATGGTTTTATTCGGTGGAAAGGTTGACTTGGCTCGGCCTCAAACAGCTGTCCTTCTTCTCCTTTTAGCAAGAAGTAAAGCGGTTCAAAAAGGTTTCCTGTTTTACTGCAGTTTATCTGTTCTGCTCCGAGCGGCAGGAAGTGTTGAAAACTACCTGTTCAGCCAGGCTGTGGTTTAAGAATTTCACTCACAGACTTTATTATATTTGTTC
>NW_024619625.1:0-1502 GCF_008729295.1 Plectropomus leopardus | reverse complement strand
GTTCCACTTTTACATATTTTGATGTGATAAAGAGCATGTTAGGGTACGTTAATCAGAGTATGCATGGCTGCATGTAAACAGGAATATCAGTGGAACATTCATTTTCATTAGCCATAACAGCATAGTAGAAATGTTGCCTTTTTTGGTATAGGGGGAAAAAACTGAAAATTTGGTGCATATAAAAATAGTCAATGTTTTCCTTACCTGTGTACTCCCCAAGGATTAGCCTGGACATGATAACAGTGAAGATGGGCGCTGAGCTCTTCACTGTCTCTGCAAAAGACACCGCCACATTCTTCAGGCTCACCAAGCCCAGAACCACAGTGGTGAACCTGAAAAATGAAGACAAAGATGGCACCAACACTGGACTTTTAGAAAAGAACAAGAGATGACTTTAGTATTTCTACATCTATTTCCAATTCTGTACTCTCTTAGAAGCTTCTAGTGTGTCTATAACCTGGTAGTTACTAACTGGATATAAAAAAAGAAAAAAAAGAGGGAACCAACCTCATGAGTCCAACAAACAGCATGATCATGATGAAGTTGGGGGGGTACTCGGTTCTGGACTTGTGCTGGTACAGGCAACAGGGCACAAACATCTTTAGGAAGCCTATGACAGTGGTGGAGAGCATCTGAACAGCACCTGTGGAGCAAATGGAAGTCAATTAAAAAAAAACAAAACTACAGACATAAGCACCTACAGCCCAAATGTTAAATAAACTTCTTTAACTTCTTGATTCAACTGTAACCTAATATTTACCATGGCCTTGTCTTTTGACAGCTAGACTAATAAAGGTGTAACCATAACAGTTACGCCTTTATAAGTCTAGCTGTCAACAATCTCAAGCAGCACAGGCCCAGTAGGTTTTGCTTGTTTTAAACGTGACCGGTGATTTCAATGCCATTCAGTGAATGAGAAAAGTCAATTTGCATTTTAGAGGAAAATCAAAAAACTACTGTGGTCATTGTGAGAAAGGTCATTTGAACTATTTCTTGCATTTAAATGTTTGGTGTTTGCAGGCAGTTTCTGGGCATTTAAGTGTCCCTGCATGCACCAGCAAAGTTTTCTCAAAATTGTCTTCACATATACTATAATTGTGACAAAACCAATAAAGGCTGCTGCTCACTGATATGGATCACCTATCTCAAGCAAGTTGCATGTTTCTGCAAGTTGTTTTTCATACCCTGAAGGCAGGATGTCATTCTTCAGACAAATGGCTTGCTTTATAAATCCTCAACAGTAGTGTTGTGAAAAACACCAGTTTATCAGTACATATTGATATTGAATATTTTAAACTGTTACCATGCTCATTTTCCGCAGTACTGATATGATTGATACTTCTTCCTCGCTCACTCTTCACTGCAGTGCCCCAATATAGCTCTGCCGCCTCTCACAGTGCTGTCGTCTCATGACTCATCTTATTCGCTCTGGTTGCATATACGCCTTTACTGCACAGCTTTATTTTTATTTTTTACATTTCACATTGCATTTTGAATGTGTG
>NW_024619624.1:0-1029 GCF_008729295.1 Plectropomus leopardus | reverse complement strand
TTTACCTTCTAACAATCTTTTTCTCTGTTAAAGCTCATTTTCAGGTCACCTTTTCCTAATTCGTCATTTTTAGGACACCTCTTGTCAAGTTGCTCATTGCTGTTTTAGTCATGTTTTCAAAAGACATCAAACCAGTTTGCTTGTGTGTCAAAGCTTTAAATTAATTTGAAAGGCATCTGAACGCAGCACAAGAACACTCAAAGGGGTTAACTCACTTCTTGGAATCGCTGCTATTAAATCATCTGAGGTATTCATATTTATACAACAACATTAATACCCAAGCCACATTTTTTTCCATTCCAGAGAAATCGGATGGCTTTTGGGGTGATTTTTGCAGATTGGGTTTCATTTGAAAGAGAAGAAAGAGCTCAAGCAGGTCACATGTTATGGGGCGAACATAGCTCCCTGGCACAAACGCATGAAAGGCGGCATTCATGGGCCTTTTCACACACGGCTTTCAAAACAACTGGCTGCTTCTCAGCAGCCGCGGCGTTATGTAATGCTCGTCGTGCAAATTAGCATCAAACAACACCAAACATAAACTCAACGCGTTGTTTTTCGCAGCACTTCTCACGAGCAGAGAGGCTCACATGAATGCGCTATCTGTTTGCTTTGAGGCGGCAGAGTTTCTATTTGGAGGCCACAAGTTTCCATCTGATAAAAAACAAGTTTGCCATTATGACAAACAGAAGATATTGTAAAATATCAATTTCACACTGCCAGCAGTGGTGAATGAGGAGCTTGTGGGTGGGAATTTTTAAGGGAGTGAAAAGGAGAACAAAGGGACAATCGGTCAGGCCAAGCCTCAAACCTCATGGGCCGAGATGGCCTGCGCAGTGTCCACCGTGTCCGGGGCCGCCCCGCACATCAGAGCATGTTTACACTCGGCGGGTCTACTACAATCACTTACTGCAGGGAAAACAAACCCTCTTCTTTGAGCCCACAGCCAAGAAAAAGCCACTTCTGCCTCCCTCTCTCAGCGAGAGAGATATTCAGACCGTCCCTCTCCCACAGCCGCAGAATCCAACA
>NW_024619623.1:0-2606 GCF_008729295.1 Plectropomus leopardus | reverse complement strand
TTACAAGTATATTTAAACTTTTGAATCTTGAGCAAATTGGTGCAATTTCTTTCAAAAACATGATAGAAAAGGCCACATGGTAAGAAATGTTGCACAAATTACACAATCAATAGATTTAGAAAATAGAAAAAAAGATAGGGAAAAACTAGACCATTAATTACATATTTAAAATTATGTTACAGAATTATTTTGATTTTCAAGCACTTTTCCAGGTCTTTTTCTCCTTGCTGTTTATTCTTAATATCTCTTTCTTGTTTTCTTGTTTGTTTTTTTTTAACTAATTTTTAGGTAATTTTCGTGTCCTTTTTATTGTTTTCTCGTCAAGTTCGTTATTTTATCGACCGGCTGGGGGCAGTAGAGCTCTCACCTTTAGTCCTAATAGGAAAAAGAAGAAGACTCCTCCTCCGTCATATCCGGTCACCTCACGTCACAGACAGCCATGAAGATGACAGGGGAAAACCAAAACAATGCTGAAATGACAGAAATAACTATGGAAGATGTACAAAACCTCATTAAAAAGAAAGATGAAATCGAGGAGCAGATAAAAGCCTATTACGACGTTTTGGAAGACGTAAGTTTGTTAGTTAAACACACATGTAGCACAAAGCTAACCGGAAGCTAAATGCATCCATTATCCAAACATAGCTTTATTTTTTTAATGCTAACTTTGTGTTTACCTCTCAGCAGGGTGTCGGGGTGGAAGATCCCCTGGTCGACGCAGAGGGCTACCCGAGAGCTGATGTTAATTTATACCAGATCAGGACAGCGAGACACAGTATTTCATGTAAGCAGCAGCGTGTTTGCTGTTTCTAGTGTTTTCTCTTAATCTGTGACCCAAAACCAGACTCTTTTTTTCAAAAGATCATCGAGTTTCGTGAGTTGTTGAGAGGTTAGTTTTGGATTTTGGGGCTGTCACAGTGTAAATAATTCAGTGTAACACAAGTGACATTTGGGAAACGCCTCCAAAATATCACAGGGACTTCTTTAATTAGTTAATTAATTAAACAAACAAACAAACTCTCTCCAGGGAAACAAATATTTTTCACTGAGCCTCCCTGAATGACTGGGGGAAATTGCATGACCTTCCTTCCACGTGAATAATGATATTTCACCATTTCTGGATGTGATTTTGGAGATTTTTTTAAAGAAAAAATGCTTTTAAAACTCATTTGCAGGTTTCGGGGTTCTAAGGATATCCAAAATAAATGTAAAATATGAGCGTTTATGGTTGAATTCCCCTCCCTTATGCTGTGAGGAGGCATTGGTGCATATCTTTAGTTAGGTTGTTGGGATGAAATTGAGTCAGTTGCCTTTACAAAGTGTTATGTTTGTATTGCAATACCTATTTTGAACTTTTTAAGTCTTGCTAAAACTAAACCTACTATTAAAACTAAAGTAAAACTAAATGTTTTTAAACAAGAAAAACAGTTGAAAACTGATTAAAATGTAAAACTCTATGAACTCAGTCTAACTGTACAGGGATGAACGTGAATGTGAATGAATGTTATTTAAACCAGAATCAGTACTTGATATTTTCCCACTGTATTTATTATGTGACACAAAATGCAGTAGTGTTAACATTCAAATAAAACAAGCTTAGATTTTTCGTATAATTTCGTATAGTTTCAAAACATACTGTCAGAAAATTACCTGACAAGATGCCAGTTCCACAACTAAATTGAGTTCGGACTGACGTGAGTTTTTAAAAGTGATACCAACTTAAAGTTATATTATGTCAAGATGGATATACGACCAGAATTAATGTCTATTTTTATTTTCAAAATAATACTTTGAACATGTCTTTTCAGGCCTGCAGAACGATCACAAGGCCATCATGGAGGAGATAGAGGAGGCCCTGCACAAGCTGCACGCCCTCGAGAAAGCCAAGCGGGAAGCGGACGAGGCGGGAGCCCAGGAGGAGGCGATGGAGCAACAGGTCACTCTTCCTCCTCCCTTTGCTCGGGTGGACGCTGTGACACAGGGCTCACCCGCCTCTGGAGCTGTGAGTTATGTGAACTATGCTTTTGTATCTGGTAGTTGTTTCAAGTAAACCACCAGAATTGTTTTATGGCTTAAAATGTTTCTGTTATTGTTCGTGCGGATACAGTATCTGTTTTTGTTATTTCCAAAGGGGCTCAGAGTTGGTGATGAAGTCATTGAGTTTGGTTCTGTGAACACGGCAAACTTTCACAACCTGCAGAATATCGCATCTGTGGTACAACACAGCGAAGGGGTAAGTTACTGACATACGCTACTCTCAACTGTGGTGTGGTAACTGTTTTGTTTTAAGATGCAGTATAATGTCTGAATTAACACCTAAGAAGATATCAATACTAAACCACATTTCTACCAGGAGGATTTATGAGATCTGGGAGAGGTTTAACCTTGTTTTAATAATTTTTAAAAATTTTTTAATAGAATTCGTTTTTGTTTTTTTCATGAATATTAAACCTTTTGTTAGCATTATTAATACATGTTTCTATTTTTCGCACTAACATAAACATAGCTTTCTTTTTTTAATGCTGACTTCTTACTTTGTGTTTACCTTTCAGCAAGGTGTCGGATTAAAATGTGGATTTTACGCTCTAGTTTAGCTTTATTTTTAT
>NW_024619622.1:0-1518 GCF_008729295.1 Plectropomus leopardus | reverse complement strand
GTATAGACATTTTTTGCATTTTTTGTCTTTTTGTCTGTTAAGTCTAAATGGGGTTGTTTTTTTTTTAACTGTTTCTGTGTTTTAGCTGCCGTATGTTATGAACGAGCTGACTTTGACAGAGCTCGACATGGGCTTTTCCATCCCCAAGATCCTCCATGCCTCCAAACCCTCTGTGGACCATCAAGGTAGGAAGAGAAGCTACACTTAAATATGATAGGTTTTCCACACAGTGGTGATCTGCTGAAAAACAGATTTTATTTTTGTGCCATCAATCTTCGTTCCCTCTTCCCGCTATCCTCCATCCTTCATCGTAACCCAGGCTGTCATTTCTCTCAACATGCTCTCACTTTTCTTTTCCCCTCAATCTATCCATCTCCCTTTCTTACTGTTCCTCCATCTTCCCTAAATTTTGCTCATCTCATCTCCTCTTCTCCTCTCTGGATTTAGACATTTCCCCTTCCCTCTGTCCTCTGGAGTCTTGCCCTTCTGCGTGCTTCGCTCTATTAAGCCACAGTAATTAAACTTCACATCTTGGGTCCCCCTTATCCATTACTGAGGCACTGACTCACCCTGCCTTCTGCCTGCCTTAAACCACACCGAAGGGATGGCTTGGACACACACAGACAATACAGAGATGTGAGGCATATTAATTCCTACCAAGGCGGACGTTTTAGGGATAAAAGAGTGAGGGGGCGCAGGATGTGGGAGATATGTTTCAGTCATTAGTGGTGTTTTTAAGCTAAAAGTAGAGCAATCTGGAGTTTTTTTAACATCAAGCTCGCTATTTATTCCCTCAATCCATGTGGCTGTGATGTACAGGTTTCTCTGTCTGATTTTTATTTTTAATATTCAGGATTTTTCCAAAGACAGTTTAGTCACCAAACACTGACATTGTAATATCTGTTGCTGTTGAGTTGAAGCAGCCAGTCATGAGTCATTCTCCTGTCAGCCACATTTCCACAGCTGAAGGCTGCAGTGCTCATTAATGTGTTCTGTCTGAACCGATACACCCACAGAAATACACTCACAAAGCATAATCAGTTGATCCCAGCACATAATTAGTCCCGGGGGACGGGCATCTCTGGAAGTGCTGCGCTGTAAATCTGCGCGATCAACAGGATGCGTTTGCTTCGATGGAAAAATTCCTAATTTCACGTCTTGTTGATATTTCTTTTGTTTTGTGATGATGATAAGAAGGAGAGTGAGTGAGTGCTTCCTGACTCCATAATGTTGGGAGGACATGATTTGATTTCTAATGTTTATACTGTGCTCCAAGACCTGCTAAATGCACACAGGCTTGTGTAGAGCTCAGCATTACTGATAGAATTAAATATATTTTTTATTCAGTAAGTAGACACTGATAATATGAGCATATGACTATCATTCTACAAGACTATTAATAAGATTGGGCATAAAATAGGCTTGATATGGCTCTGTGAGACTGTTTTTTCTTTTCTAGGATTTGAGGACATTTGGGGTTTAGCACAGACCTCAATCCAGGGAGTTTTTTTTTTTTTT
>NW_024619621.1:0-2154 GCF_008729295.1 Plectropomus leopardus | reverse complement strand
ATGTTTCCGATGTGACGCGACACTGCCATCACATCGGGTCAAAGCGCAAGGATTATAGTCATTTTATAGGCCAGCTAAAGTTGAGGAGAGATTTGTGTTAGCAGGAGCTAATCAATAGCACAGACAGGCTGAGAAAGTCCAGAAAATTGCTACGACAGTTTTGGAGTTGCTTTGTAGATCCACAAAATATCTAGCGGGATAGAGTTTTATAGCAGCTAATGATGGAGGAGATGTGAAATAAGTTGGAGGATATGTTGAAACTCTGTGGCACCAGAATCACTTGGTTATGGTTATAAAAATCATGCCTCATGTTCCAGCACACATGCATTAATGTCAACTTTTGGGGCATTTAGAATAAACAATTTTTTTTTTCTGGAAAAGAAGTTCCTACAAATACCAGTAAATGTACCAGTTAGGCTATTTGTGCATTATGTTAAATAAGTGACAAGCATTTAAAAGGCCAAATCAGTTACTTTATGCCCTGCTGCTCACACTAATACTTTCAATACCAAAGTACAATGTTTGAAGTACAGGTATAGAAGGATGGAAGGTGTACAATTTGTCCAGGGAGCATGTTTCTATTTGAAGACACACTCATACACATTTCACTACATTTCTCAAGACCTGACTGGACTTCACCTTTACAGAGTCTTTTTTTTGTCTCGCTCCCCATAACTCTTGTTTCCTGTTTCCCTCGGCCATTCTCCCTCACTCTCAGTCACAGGAACACACACATATACACACCTCTGATTTCACGACTCATCACCCCCATGACCCACATAGACCAGGAACTAATTCACACAAGCCAGAAAGAGACAGAGAGAAAGAAAGGGGAGCAGAAAGGTGACGGGAGGCAGACCGAACGAGGAGGACAGGAGGCTGACGCTAAATGAGAGAAAGCAGAAAGCCAAAGCAGAAAAGACAAGCAAGAAGCAGGAGGTGGTGGTGGGGGGGGACGCCGAAGGCGAGATGAGAGGAGGAATTGGGTAGGAACGCAGGGTAGAAAAAAAGGCAAGAGGGAGGAGGAATGGAGCTGGATAATGTAGCCGGTAAGTGATAGACTGAGCAGCGGGAGAGGTAGAGCGAGGTCAGATAGAGAGATGGATAGAAGGAGAAGAGAGGAGGGGTGGAAGGAAAATTTGGGTCGACGAAGTGCAGCTGCAACGGGAGAGAGCCGAGATGAGGAGGGTAAAAAGGGGAGAGAGACAGGAGGCAGGAAATCAGTTGAGCAGACAGAATGTAGAGTATGTGTAGAGAGGATAAATGGAGGGGGTGAAGATGAGAGAGAGGTAGAAAGAGAGGAGGAGATGAAGGAGGGGGGGTTGCGGACTAACAGTCATCAGTATTCCAGCCTTGTACTCAGTTTCCAGCCAAGACAAATGAGAGCCAACATCAGGGAGGAAGTGGATCAGCTGAAAACACACCAACCTCTCCCTCTGTCACCCCGCTCCCCCTTCTCTATTTTTCTCCCTATCTTAACCCCCTCCTCTACCAAAACAGGGTACCTTATAGCTGCAGTAGCTCATACTGTTGGGACCTTCCCAAACACACACATACACACACACGTGCACACGCCATAAATAAACTGTTTTGGTGTGTCACATTCACCCTTTTCCCAGGTTATTTCAGCACTAAGTCTCCCTCCTCCTCTCGAAGGATTTATTTCAGGTGTCATCATGTCAGGATTATTTATTGACATTGTTTATTTATGATTTTCAGAGCTTGGTAAGTCTCAAGGGAAAATATACAAATTTATGCTCTGGAGTTTTTAAATGTCTAAACAAAAAACAGTTACAAGGACTTTGCAAAAATAAGCAACATTTTGATGTATGTAAGAAACTATCTAATCACTGCATAAGTTAAAAAAAGGTCATTTAAAGGCCCACATCACACCCGAATGATAATTTGTGTATCTACTGTTCTCGCCACGTAACGATGAATTCATAAAGAAAACTTTGTTTGTCTTGCAAGCCTGCTTTGTGAATGAAGAATCCAGAAACAGAGACAATTCTTGATGAATTGAAGTAAATGGGGTCCACATTTAACTACAGCAAAACTATATCAGATCATCTGTTACAAAACTCTCACACAACTCATACAGTATTTCGAAGTCTCATTTATGTAGTCGCTGCTCCGTGCGTCCAAAATACTAAA
>NW_024619620.1:0-1425 GCF_008729295.1 Plectropomus leopardus | reverse complement strand
TAATAATAATAATAATAATGCTACTTGGGGCGCTGCTTTTGACACTTTTTGTTCTGTACAGTCAAACAGCAATACTAGCCTCGAATATGCTGCCACCTGGTGGAGATCCCAATAGACAACAAAGCAGTCAAACTGACCTGTACTGTGATGTAACTATACCAGCTGCTATAAAAACAAAAAGAGAACAATCATTACCAGCCATGTTTTGAACGATATTGCTCATCGGTATTAGCAGGGGGGAAAAACACAATTGGGCATCCCCATTTACAACACCTTTGATAGTTTCTGTCTACCTTCTGCCCTGGGTGAGTCTCAACCATCATAAAAAACATGTAGGCCCAGCATGATAAGCTAGATAAGAAGCCCTCTATATTCTCTGTTCAAAAATAAAAAAACTGGACTTCTTGCTCCCCATGGTTACATTACTAAGACAGCCGGTAACATTCCCTGGATATTAACGACAGCATAAGCCAGAGAATAGCCAATTTAACAATATCATCAAGGCGCGGCAGTGGGAGCATGCGCCACCGTTTGCTATTCCTCACTCATTTCTGCTGCCCTGCCGCCTCTCCTATCAATCAATCTGGGTCCCGAGGCCAGACAGGGAATGAGTCTACCCATTCCCTTAGCGCTGCTTGATTGTGTGTGTACGTTTGTGTGTGTGTGTGTGTGTCTGACAGAGAGGAAAAGGGTTGTAAAGACAGAGACAAAATGAATCTGTATTTAAAAGAGCATGTGCAAAACCACGAGATCAGCATGGAAAAGAGAAAACTGAGACGGAAACAGGACGTGATTCTGAGCAAAAGTGCAAAAAGTGGGAGAGCAGGAATGTGTTTGTACCTAAATGTGTGGAAAGCGTGATAGAAAAGAGAAAGTGTGGGATGCGTGAAGCCTGAGGATGCAGTGTACTGTGAGCTGTGCATCTGAAGCGAGTGTGTACGTGTATGTATGGTGCAGTGGAGGTAGTTATCAGCTGGGAGCTAAACTCCTCTCCTTGGGCAGTGATGTTAAGAGTCATAATCAACAAGGCGCTACCACTGTGTGTGTGTGTGTGTGTGTGTGTGTGTGTGTGTGTGTGTGTGTGTGTGTGTGTGTGTGTGTGTGTGTGTGTGTGTGTGTGTGTGTGTGTGTGTGTGTCTGCAATGAACCAGACAGATAGTCCATACTCTAATACTCAATGACACAAGAGGTGAACTGCATCAGACCTTGCATGCTGCTGCAGGCCACAACATCTCAGCACGGGCAGCAAGATGTGTGAGTGTGTATGTGTCTCTGAATGTGAGGATGCACATATCTGTGTGTCACTACACATTCTAATCACCACCTTGACTGGCTGACGGGGCCTTGCTCGCTTGCACACGCGCACACACACACACACACACACACACACACACACACACACACACACACACACACACATTTACA
>NW_024619619.1:0-4530 GCF_008729295.1 Plectropomus leopardus | reverse complement strand
CCTAATTTTCAGTACATTTCAGTTGCAGCCAGCTAACGTGGTTTGCATTACCTGCTTATTGCTGTTGAGTTGTACTTAGAATAGACACCAATTAACTAAAATGTGGTGTTTAATAAGTAACAATAGTTCCACAGATAGGTAGTGGGATAAAAACATTAAACCTGCAAAAATAACTATACTTTGGACACTTGAGAGCAGAAAAAGTGTAATCACTGACATATTGTCATATTTTACTTTAATTTGGCAAAC
Source organism: Plectropomus leopardus (assembly GCF_008729295.1). Lineage (NCBI taxonomy): Eukaryota > Metazoa > Chordata > Actinopteri > Perciformes > Serranidae > Plectropomus > Plectropomus leopardus. Next base: position 4,281 of record NW_024619619.1, on the reverse strand, counting down.
ATTTTAGTTGCTTCTTTACAAATCCAGAATATACGGAGCAACATCAACATTCATTTGAAGTACTGTTCATGGCCACATATTAAATGTGTATCCAATATAGTTAATATATAGGTGGTAGAGACCAAAAATAGAGCAATAAGGAACTCTCAGAGTAGCTCTGTTTTTGGTCTCCGCCAACTCTCTGTTCAAAATTGTCTATGACAATAATTGTCTTGATGCAGTGAAAAAAGGCAAAGTCAGTGTTATTAAAAATGTTTTAACGGGGCACCTGTTCGCTCAGTTGGTAGAGTGTGCACCCCAAGTTCAGAGGCTATATGTCCTGGTCGCAGTGGCGCCAGGTTTACGTCCGACCAGTGGTCCTTTCCTGCATGTCATCCTCAGTCTCTCACCCACTTTTCTTGTCATCTCTCTCCTTGTCCTATCAAATAAAGGGCATAAAAGTATAGCAATGTAAGATTTTAGATCTGTTTTTTACACCTGCAGTGAAGCTGTTATTACAGTGTTATTTTATAAAGAATTTACATATTTTTTTATTGTGAGGATGGAAGGAAGCCGTTACCTTATTGTACCTAAGAGTCGGTATGATTAATCAACAATGATCATGTAATGTTAATGCAGTTAAAGTGACTCCCTCTGTGCCATTATTAAAACATTTTAATTATTAAGAATCTAATGGTCACTGTTAATTCACTTAGCTTCCTGTGAGTGTGACAGGGACAGTACCTCTTGATTCGTCAGAGACGTCCCAAAAGCAATTTACTTCCTAGCATGTCTCCTAAAGGTCTTCTCAGTGTCCCTGCCTGTCAAAACTCAACACTTAACTCACACTGACCTGGTATGATACATATTGACAAATTGGGTTCATATGAATCATTTAGGCAGGCCTTTCAATTGTCCTTAAGTCATAGAGGAAACGCATTCGGCATCACATTCTGTTTACAGTTATTAGTGTACAAATAATTTAGCTTCTTCACTGGGCAGTGTTGCCCAGGGTGGAGCTGAACTGTGTCTCATCTTTTACACGGCTGGTTGAGCTGGAAGGGGTTTAAATTAGAGATATAGCACCTCCAATTCAGGCATTAATATCGAGGCAGCCGTGACAGGCTGAGGCTGCACCAGAGTTTGGCACCCACATTCAATAGGATTCCTTTGTGTGTGTCTAGAGCCAAGCAGATCATTATTTATTTACTTGTTTCATGACATGCAATAGGCATTGTTGTTTTTTTAAACTAGATTGATGTGAGAGGTCTAGCAATAGCTGGAAGGTTGCAGATCAAAGTTATCAACTTACATGTTGGCTCTTTTTAAAAACTTGCAACAAAGTCGGTCACTGAGGACAATAAAAAACTGTTTTTTGGGGAGAAGTTTATTTTAACTAATTGGATTTAAACCCTCTCAGGTGTACTTTAACAATATGATTAATAGATTGAAACTTGCCTTGCACTTCCTCCTTGCCTCATGGTTGGCCATGCTTCTTTAAAAAGGGGGCGTAGCTCTGCTTCGGTCTTTAGATGATGTGGACCACTGTGGTATGTCCTCAGTTTTGTGTCTACAAAAAGAGCTGCAGACAGAATCGTTGTGAACTGACATGGATGTTATTCTGATATTATTAAAAAGGCTGTTACAAACAATCCATATACCTAGTTCCCAAGTTCCCCTACCTTAAAACACTTGTGTTGATAGCTTAATTGCTGCTGTAATAGTTATTAACAATTAAAACATTCTCAGGATACTTGTAAACATTTGACAAGCAACAAAATGGTACAGCAGTTTATCTTCTGAATTAATGATATGAAAGGGGTAATTAGGGGGCTGATACTTCTCACGACACACTTACAATGACTTGGCCAATTAGCAGTTGTTATGACAGGTCTTCCAATGTTAATAACCTTAAATAATTTAGGTTTTTCAAAACCATATGCATATAAGACGACGATGATAATGAACTAATGTGTAATACGGAGCCTGTGAGAAGAATGTAATTGATTAGAGAGCGTACTAAATGGTACAATTGTGCAGCAGTATTTTTAGTAAAGCTTTAAAATCATTTAACATGATCATGATGTATTAACAAGAGTCAGTAAACTGAAAGCTCTTAAGGAAATACTAACTTTTATTTTTGCTATTTTCATTCAAATGACAACACCTGCATTTGGCAATAACTCCCTCCATATCAAGTTTACAAAAGTGTCTGTAAACATTAAAGTGCAAAGAATTTGCTTGCCATTTGGGGCACATATCTTTTAAAGGTTCATGCTACAAGCACTCCTATCTAGTTTCATGTGAAGAATCCAGTCACTTACCTTTTCATTTCATCCACACAAATACACCCTACTAATGTTTTTTTTTTTTTAACAAGTAAAACAAAAATGTTATTTAATAAATTTGGATGATGGTCCATGGTTTCAAATTAAACAAGTAAGTGACAGAAAGGCAAAGGGAAAAAAAGGCTGTTTGTGTAGTTAAGCCAGTCTTATGTACCCTGTGGCTGTTTGAACAAAGGATGTTTGCATGATTGGTGTTTGAAGTCGATCATACAACTTAAAGAAACAAAAGAACCAGTAAAATGCGATAGAAAACACTCCTTTAACTGCTTTAAATCCCAAGAACAGAGAACAGTGTCTTGGTTTGCAACATGGTACAGAATATAAGTTTTTGTTCGGTAAAGGCTTGAATGGCCCCTGGCTGGTTTTAATTCATGTAAAGTTCAGTGCATTTAGGACCTATTCAAAGTGAGAATTCCTGATGAAGAATGTGTCCAAGAACACATTTGACTCCTTTTTTACTGGGATGTTAAGAGTCATTGTTGTGCTATATCAGGGAATTTCTGATTTCAAAAATCCATCAGTGAGGAACAGGGGAGGTTGGACAGTGTGGCAAAAGGCCTAGGAGTTCTTATTGTCATTTCTACTATGACTTCTGAACACATCAAGTTAAGGAACATCATTTTCAGCTGAAAGCTAAGGCTCAAGCTTGCTCTGGATTGGCTAAGATTGGATTTACACAGCAACATAAAAATCCAATTTGTAAATCTCATGTGCCTCTCATGACCTGCCAAAGGAGTTCAGATAAATGCCAAACAGGGTGGCAGTAAAAGAAGAGAAAAGACCTCTGTTTCTGTATAAATGTAGCTTATGTGTCAGGCATGTGCCCCAGAGGTGTGTCAGCTGGTCCCAGGAGCCGGTACTTCTGCTCCAGGGACGGCTCGGTGGTGCTGCCCTGCAGGTGGATCAGAGGCTTGGTCTGCAACAGCACACACCCTCTTCCTCGACCTCGTCTCTCCTCTTGATTCCTGCGGTTGAAGATGTTTATTCTGTTGTCCAGCTCAGGGCTGGCCTTTTCTGAGCCAGTAGGGCTGGGAAGCTTAAGGTTGACAGGGTCCACTACCAGGCCCTTTTGAGCAAGGCAGGAGTCCTCAGAGAGGGAGCAGAGTAGCTCCTGCACCACCATGCTGGGGTCCCTGCAGGGGTCCTGGCCTGAGAAGGAAGGTGGGCAGCAGCGATGGGTGCTGTAGCACAGACTGAGGTCCTGAGCCGTGCTGCTGCTGCAGTCTGTCATAGATGAACCAGGGGTGTGGCTACTCAGGCTGTGGGGGCGGGCCGTTAGGCTGCCACTGGACTGTGATATGCTGATTGAGGCGTCACTTACGGCGCTGCCCACTCGCTCCATAGCAAGCATCGGGTTAGACTGGATGGGATTTGGATTGGTTGGGAGGTGAACATCGATGGCTGCTGTGGTGATGATCCGGGCACCTAAGCCAGAAGCTCCAGCATCTCAAAAGTCATTGTATACATTTAGAGAAAGTTGGACAACACAAATAAACAATAACATAACAGAACCATAAGAAATTAGTTATTCACCTCAATCAAGACAAATTAAAGGCATTCATAAGTTCATATAGACATTATCTTAAAACCTGTGAATGGACTATGCTGCTCTCTGTATAAGGTATGCAATATTTACCTGCATGATCCAAATCTTCAACCAAACCTATGAATTTTTACCCTGTCACTTAGCAGCCCTATAACAACTAAATTAAATTATTTACTGCTGTAAATTATTTTCTTCAGATGTACATGGAGTGGTATATACTGTATTAAAGTCAGTGTTCAAAGTCACTCACCACTGCTTGCTTCACTGTAGTATTGGCTGATGTAGTTGTTCATGTCATCACGCACTAGTGGATCTTTGTTGAAAAAATAAATAAAGAACTGATATTATTATTATAATTATTATTATTATTACTATTACATCAATAAAGTTGTAAATAACAACATGCAT
>NW_024619618.1:0-1300 GCF_008729295.1 Plectropomus leopardus | reverse complement strand
ATCCCCAAGCCAGTTTTCAGATCATGTCCTGGTCGCCTTTTACTCATTGTTTTTGCCGTTTGTGGGACATTTCTTGTCAAGTTGCTCAATATGTTTTTCCAATGTTTTTGAATGAAATCAATTCAGTTTTGTGTAAGTAAAAGGCATCTGACATCAGTCCAGGTGTTAAAGGGTTAGACCTCTGCTTCACAGTCAGTTTTAATGATGGAAGATATTATATGTGTTGTTTTCAAATGAAACTTACTGTTTCCTTTGTGATAGAGTGGGAAATAAAAAGAGATTCAGAGGGATTTTTTTTTTTATAACCTGGCTTTTCTCATAACCAGCCTCCGAGGGGATAACAGGGCCTCGAGCTTTTGAACAGCTGATTGTGAATGCATGTTTTTTTAATAAAGGCCAGCTGCCTGCTCGACTGATTATCCGCAGTCTCCATACACAGTGATAAACAAGCACATTAGAGACCAGCGCATCTGCTGACACCTCCTGATACACAAGGTCTTTTCAAGAATTCATTTATGTCTGGTGTTTTTTTAAATGGGCCTGGCACTTGTGGATGGTTGTGCCTCTGGGCTGCATGCCCTCTCCAATTTAAATCTGTTTGCCTAATTGATAAATGTTATCGCTTAATAAGTTGTGACAGAAAATTAATAGCACTGGTCAGAGCGGGTGTGTGAAGGTCGCGCTGGAGGCTGATGGTTGATGGTTTAATTGGTTTTTACTGGGGTCTCAAGTTGTTTCTAACTAGACACAGCATCCTAAAACCACCCCGATGGCTAATTCTGGCACACGTACTGGCACTTTAATCAGGATCCAGTCCCAAAATTACCCCAAAGACTGGTCTGCTGCTATTAGATTTACTATGTGGAAGAGAAAAGCCTTTCCTCAGATTAGAGTTACGTACAGTATCAGTAATCTGTTGTTCAGGGAGTTCAAGGGTTACTTAGTCATGCAGGGTTGATGATCTATTACAGTTCTGTTAATTGTATAAATTTCCCACATTGCCCATAATATGTTTTTTCAAACCCTGTAGAGGGGCCATGAACTCAGGTGTGTGTTTTCATGATAAAAGATGTTCAAATAATTGGAGCATCCAAATCCAATCTCAATGATTGGCACCAGGACTGATCAGGGCATTTGTTAACTGATCAGGATTGGCCTTGTTGAACTACATAGAGCCTAGTCTGGTCCTTTATTTTCATGTCAGCTGTCACCCTGGTATTTTTAATTGTGACGCTTTCATCATAACAAAGCAACAAGTGCAGGAAATGGGTTCTGTACTGTTTCCTGCACAGTTAAAACA
>NW_024619617.1:0-2044 GCF_008729295.1 Plectropomus leopardus | reverse complement strand
TTATTATTAGTTTGCACAGGAGCAAATCAAAAAACAGGGAGGCCTCTTACTGAAAAATAAGATATAAGCCAGGAGACTACGTAGCCGAACAGGCTGCTGAAGAGAGCTGGATCCCCATCCATCAAAGTCAGAGGGAGGGACTCTGCCAGTCACCCTCTACACTTCACAATCACTATATTCTAGGGGTGTAAGTTTTAACAGCGATATGATGCGTGTTATAATATGTGGTTGGCAATACAATACAAGAATGATATGGGCTTATTTAGAGTAATACAATATGATATAATTCAATGACCAAAAGTCAACATAGTAACTTTTTTTTGCAAGAAAAAGAGGAAAGGAAAATGCCTTTTTCGGTGCAGTGGTATTGGAGGTAAAACACTGGAGAAGCATCATACACTAAATGGCACAAACATTCAGTGCAAGGCCTCTTTTCAATGTCTATGAAATAAATACCTGGATACTGGATAGTAAAGGTCAGGATTTGCAAGGTAATTGGAGATAAATCAACATAATGAGTCAACTCAACAGTTCAATGGCAAATTGTATTCAAGCTCGTATTTGCATATTTTGCCTCTCCTGAATGCAGGACTTTGACTTTCATTTTTAACCTTAAGTGTGCGCTATGAATAATTTTGAGAAAGTGACAAAATTTTGAGTACTTCTACAGCTGCCAACCATCTACCAACATTCCCAGATAGAGAAAGAGTGAAACTAAAGCAGAGCAATGTGTCTGGGGCCTCAGGTCCCGACAACACTAAATCTGACTCTTGTAATAATGAAAGCGCACAGTACAGGATGAAAGAAGAGACGATGGGGGACCTGATGGCTCAGTGGTTAGAGCCGGTGCCCCATGTATAGAGGCTGAGTCCTCGCTGCAGCGGCCGTGGACTCAATTCCGACCTCGGCCCTTTTGCTGCATGTCAGCCCCTTTCTCTCTCCCTCTTTCACACTTGTGATGTCCTATTAATTAAAAGCAAAACTGCCCTAAAAAATCCAAACACAGAAGGGAAGCAACAGGGAAGAGGGCTGAGTTTGAAACAAAACATTTTACTATGGCTATACCAAAAATTCATTCATTCTTCATCAGATTTTTGGCTGTGCCATCTGCCTCTTTGGGTGGAACAGGCACACCCTGGCACACCCAGGGCTTTACGCAAATGTGAGTGAAACACTTGCACTGTCGAGCCCTGACGAAATGTCGGAGAATGAACCAGAGTAACGTTTACAATAATTTACCATTATAGGTGTAAAAAATGCATCCACATAACATAACTGTCGTTTGATGTGCTAAATACAAGGCAAAAATTTTTAGTATCAATACAATTGATTTATGCCTTGAAAAATGATTTTAGATTGATACAAGTCACACTAGAAGGATGACTTGCCGATGTCATAATCACAGGAATATTAATCAATGCATTGATAGAATGGTTGCATCGTTACACCCCTACTATATTTCTTATATTTCATATACTTTATATGAAGGTGATGTGTCACACTGCAGGAGGAAAATAGTGTCACTAAAGATTCTGACTGATACTTGGGCTGTGACAAAAAAAAAATACATTTCTGTAGCCCTAGTCACATTAAACATGATTAACAACTATTAACAACTTTTAAATGTTTAATTCTTAATTAGCATTTATGTTTTTGTTGATTCTAGTTGCTTTTCATTATTTTTTGCTCTGTTAATACTGTAAGTTACCTGTTATGTTCTCACTTTTTTTTAAATAAACTCAATTATTATTATTATTTGCAATGCCTGCACTATTAAGCACCTCTCATTACAGTGACAGCTCTCTGCAGTATTTGTATCATCTCACTGCCATGGTATTATTCTTATCTAAACTGAGCAACAATTTAGACACAAAACTTTTGGTTTTTCGCAGGTTTATGTTAAAGACTTTTTTGTGCACATAAAAAAATCCTTATTCTCACATTTTTGTCCCAAATTAGTCAAAGTCTGGGGTAGTGAGGCTCCTAAGGGCAGAGCTTAAGTCAAGCAAAGCTAGAAAAAAGCCCTTCATCAGTGACAAGCCTG
>NW_024619616.1:0-3794 GCF_008729295.1 Plectropomus leopardus | reverse complement strand
TTTTTTTGGGGATATTTGCTTTTTTATTTTTTTACTTTTTGCTTTCTTTAAATGTGTAATATAAATGTCCAGTGTGTAGGATTTAGTTGCATCTAGTGGTGAGGTTGCAGAACTGAAATTTCTCCCATGTGCGAAGCGTGTAGGAGCGCTACAGTGGCTGATTTGTCCGTTCTGGGCTACTGTAGACACAACATGGTGGACTCTGGGAGAGGACCCCCTCTGTGCTTAGATATAAACAGCATATTCTACGGTAACCAAAAACAAAACAATTGTTATTTTCAGGTAACAGTAAAGTTATGAATATTATTTACCATTTCTGCCAGCAGGTTCCGCTAAATCCCACACACTGGACCTTTAAATGCTAATTGAACTGATAGAATGGGTTGAATTGCTGATACATTTCCGAGAACTTAATTGGTTGAATTTCCTTAGTTGCACCCATCGGAGCAGAATTAGGTCACTACTGAAGACGCAATGTTTTCTAGAAAGTGGGAAATTTAGTATTCCTGCTTCACTGGATCTGATTATTAACTGACAGAATCAAACACTGAAAAATGACAGAATGACTCCGGTGGCTCACTATTGCCTCCAGAGGAAGCTGTTATCATAAAACAGCTCCAGATTGACAGATTTGGCCCTCAGATGGAACAAAACAACACAACAGCAAACAGAGAAGCATCCAGCCATTCACAGCACACCAAAGACAAAACAGTGACCAAATGATCCATCACACCCACCGGCTACAGACACACATACAGCATGTGCGCGCGTGTGTGTGTCTCATGAGTAGTAAGCCGATGATTTCTTGCTGGGGTGTGGTGGGAGTCGACGCATGGACAGAGGGGGGGGCACCCTGATGGAGCATGGAGGAGGAAGAGTGAGGTGAGTGTCGGCATGGCGATGGTAACGCTCAGTAAGTAGAGGCAGGAGCTTCACTGCCCTCAGCCTGCCAGGGACTTCAAACATCTTTTACTGCAGTAAAAAGGATGTTTGATGAAAAGCTGGTGGTAATATGAGCTTTAGGTATTTATCGCTTAAAAAACTTAAAAATCTTAAGCAAACAAAATATAAATCCTGTACAAACTGGATAATAAGCAGTGCCACAATATCTTGTGCGAACAACTTGTGTGCCCAAGATATTGATCTTGTATAAACAAGACAAATATGCAAACAGTAAATAACTTACATGCACAAGGCACATTATGGCTAAGTGAAAAAATTGAAAATAGTGCAAGCAAGATGAGGATCCTTTGCTAACAGGACAAGATACACACATATATACCTTCATCAAAACAGATTTATGGATCATGTGTAAACAAGAAAACTTTGCCAGAGAGGACTGTACTGTTCAAACCTACTATTTCTTGCTGTTATCATTATTATTAGTGCATTTTATTCCTACTGGGAAAAGTTCCCAGTGGGAAATTTCAAATGGAACTCCCACTGAAGTTGGATATCTGATTTTGAAAGTTGGAGGAATACTGAGCTCCATTTATTTTGGAAGTTGGAAATCAGAGCTGGGAGTGACCCAGGATCACTCGAGTTCAGTGCATTCCAGTAGCAAGTTGAAAAGCCAGACTGTTATTAGCAATACCAGTTTGAGCCAGGTTAGGCATGAGGCGTATTTTCAATAACCCTCAAATGGCACAAATTGAAATTACAAATATAAAATCCTCTGACTTTCTGAGTCAGAAATCTTCTGTTTTATATGTGTCTATTAAAGAAGCTTTACATTCAGTACTGTGCGACTTCTATATATGGACATGTTGCTGTTTGGATGCGCAAAATAGAGCGTAATGTGTTGTATTCAGGGTTTCTACACATTTTCAAACTTTTTTCTTTCCCTACTTGCAAGTGATTTAATTTCAGATAGCTGGAACACACAGGAAATGAAGAGGCGTAAACAAAACGTCACATCGACTACAGAAAATAAATTCGCTGTTATGTTACCTTAAAGCTCATCCACTGAAGACTACTGTAACATTCATTACACGTAACAATATTCCATAACTTTTTTAGAAACTTTCAATGATTTCGATTAATGTCATGACTTTTCCAGGCATGGAAAATGTGATTGTGAAAGTACATGACTTTTTCCAGGTTTTCCATGACCACTGGAATCTTGGGTATTGCAAACAGTGGCTAAGACTGGCATAGCTTATAACATCTTAGTTTTCCGACTTTTTGCACTGGAACGTGGTCAACTCAGCTGACATGTAATTCCAAGCTCTGACTTCCGATGGCAAAGGAAAAAGCAGCGTAAGTTTGTTATTATATTTGAGTTACATAATGGTTGTGATGTTCTCTGAGGCAGGTCAGTAACAAATAATGGCAAAATAACTATAACTATATAATAACTAAAACTATATTTACATATATGAATAGTGCTGTAATCCAAACTAAATGAGCAAATATTGAAACTTTTAAGACCCTATCTAATCCACAAACATAAACTTTGGGTTTTTAAAATGACATAAAAATCATTGCACTCACTCTGAATTCAACCTTTAAAAAAAAATCCAAAATATGGCTATAATTTTTGCAAGACACTTCCAGCATTTCTACTCTGGCAGAGCTGAAACTCCTCACTATGATATGAAACAGATGGGTGCAGCTCAAGGGTAACACAGTGCTGACTGTATGAGGATACATGAAAGACTGAACTCGAATATTAAAAGCAAAGATCATATCCTCACCAGCTCGCCCGCACAGCCTCGATGTCACTCACAAGGTTTTGGGCCAGACAAATCCCAAAAATCTGTGGAAGAAAAAAAACAACAAAAATTGAGTTTTTTTTAGAATGGGAAATTATGCTTTTTTGTATTCTTTTTATTAGACCATGTTAAACACTTGAATGGAACTGACCTGCAGTAGAGCCACTCCAATGAAGATTCCGGCCACCAAGGTGAGGTTGTCCTGCAGCCACTTCTCAAACTGCGGCACACAGCCTTTCACGTTGATGTAGTCCTTTTGCTCCGAGTCCTGGGACCACAGATTAAAAAAAAAAAAAAAAAAAAGATTTTTATGATCCGCATCTTTTCAACTGACTTTGGAAAACCATATTTACCGCCACACGGTTGTATGCCTATTGAAGTTGCAGTTACAGTTCATATCTATGTCTTTGAAAACATCTTCACACAGAAGATCTCTACAATCAGCACAGTTTTAAGGTAGCTCTTAAGTTATGGCCAAAAACATGTTGTATGAGGTCACCTTGACCTTAGCCTTTGACCTTTGATCACCAGATTCAAATTAGTTCATTCTTGAGTCTGCTGTTTTTGGCCGTTTGTGCCAAATTTGAGGAAACTCCCTCAAGGCCATCTTCAGATACTAGGTTCACAAAAATGAGATGGAGGCAAGGTCACAGTGACTTTGACCTTCAAACATCAAATTCTAAACAGCCTACTGTTGAGTCCAAGTGAACATTTGTGTCAGGTTTGAAGAATTTCCCTCGAGGTGATACTGACATATCGCATTCACAAGAATGAGACTGATGAAGTCACAGAGACCTTGACCTTCGACCACCAAAATCGAATCAGTTCATTGTTGAAAATTTGAATAAGTTCCTTGTAGGTGTTGCCAAGATATTGTGTTCACAACAATGTGGTCAACCAGAAAAATAATAAAATAATAACCTCTGGCCTCAGCTATCGCTGGCGCAGATGCATAAAAAGCAGACAACCGCACAAACTTCCTAAACTGTCAGACTTTTAATCTTCCTGGGAGAAAAATCATCGTGTTAAATCTTTGGGAACTTATACCAGAATGTGACTGGAAGCAAATCATCAGTCTCT
>NW_024619615.1:0-1958 GCF_008729295.1 Plectropomus leopardus | reverse complement strand
AACAGGCTGCAATGTAATCTCTAAGGGATACTGTTGTGCACCAATTTACGTTCATTGAAAGTGCTTGTTTTTTTGTTTTTTTTAAACAATGATAGGCTCAGATTGTTGGTTAATGTGTCTGATAACATTACGGAAAAAAAGACCCTACAGAGAATTTAAATTTTTTTTCTTAACCTTCCACTCATCTGTTTGTTATTGTGACCAACTCTCACTTAAAGCGAAGTGAAATATCACAAGAGGTGACTCATTGAAGGAAAAACAATGGTGGAAACCTTAGTGAGAGTTAAATAAAGGAGTGCCGGAAAGAGTTTGTTGTGTTGGGAGTACAGAAAGCATAGCTTATTGTTATCTCAAACATTTTTAATGTAATACCTGAATATTTAGCTGATTTCAACAATGTGGAGAAGTCCATGAAATGTCAGAACGAGAGTTCATCTTAAAAGAGACTTTGTTACACATACTAACAAACAGATCTGAGCCCATGAAAGGTAAATGAAAACAGTTTATTTTGTCTAGGGTCTTTTTGTAATGTTTTTAGACACTTAAAGAATAGCTAAAAATGTGAAAAAAGTCTCAAAAATGGACACGCCTGGGAGTGGGGGGGCTAATACATGCCCATTCATCCAATCATGCCACCTCTCAATCCACACCATTCCTCTGCACCCCCCAAGCCAGTTTCAACACTGCAAAAGTGTCTCTCAATGCTGGATCAGTTTAAAAAAATGTTGTCTCTATCAGTTATTCAGACACAAAAATGACAAAATGGGGTGCAGATTAAAAACATACCAAAGTTTCTCCTGGCTCCTGCTTCATGCATACTGGATGCACAGACATGAGTTAGTTAACAATCTTTTAACTCTCAACAAGAAAACATAACCATACTTGCTGAAAAGTTGACCAATTCCTTTAATGAATTGCGTAAAATTAGGAATTCAACCTTCAAACTTTTTCAAGAGACTGTGCTGAGAGCTATTACCTTCTTGGCATTGTTGGGGGAGATTTTGAGTCCATCACTGCTGACCTCATAGGTAGAAAGAGAGAGAGTCTTGCCTGTTGGGGCTTGCAGAGATACGGTGCCCTGAAAGGCGCAAAGGGGTATGGACAGACCACCTGAGGACCTCTGCAAAGAAAAGAACAAAGTAAAGTTCTGTCAACTGCTATGCTGCACATCATTATTCATAAATTAACTTGGTCTCATTACTTAAAAATAATACCATGCATCTTACTAAATTGCATCTTGGCTTCTCATCATGTTATTGACGAAAAGTTTAAAGTGTGCAAGCTCCTAATGCATCTTGTTCTTTGTTTTACTCAGCCTAATTGAGCTTAGATCGTGTCTATGATGTCAAGGGCAAGAGATGAATGTATTGACCAACCATTTCTATCCTGCAAGTTAATGAGTCTTACAGGTAAGAGACCTGTCAGCAGCGCTCTGCTGGTAAAGGGAAAATCAGGTTGCCAAGCACCAGAGACCTTTTAGACTCACAGCAAAAAGAAGCTATTTAGCCTCCATTAGAATTTTTTATGAGCTAATTTAATCTAAATGATACAATTTCAATGTATAAGGCATTAATCATTTTTTTCAGACATTGCTTATTACTTTGCCATAATTTCTCAATTACAGGGCACATTTATATCATTCAAATTTTTAATCATATTTCATATTTTCCAATCATATTTTCATATTGTTTCAGAGAGATTAATTCACCACACAGTACATCAAAGTGAGCCTCTGTCAACATGACATGTTTGAGAAAATGCATCTTGCTGGCAGGGGGAGGGAAAAGCATCGTGCAGTTCGTGTGGGGAGATGGTGGCAGGTCTCATTAAGCTCTCTAAATTATTTAGATTAGTTCAATTTAATGATCTGATTGTGACTGTGATGCACAATAGAAACAAAGCGGATGTCAATCTCTTCTCCTCCCTGACTCTGTCCATTTTCCTGTCATTGTCTTTGC
>NW_024619614.1:0-2384 GCF_008729295.1 Plectropomus leopardus | reverse complement strand
ATGCATATATTTATTATTTATTACTTTGTTGTATTTATTAAGAGAATGTCAAATATGTATTTTATTTGCTATTATGTCCTTTTAGTAATGTTCTTTTAATAAAACAAAAATGTCTTTCATTGCTCAGACATTTATGTGCTGTGATGATAAGGCAATGAACAACTTGGAAACAGATGTTCCCCAAATTGCAAGAGATTTATAGATTTAGAAAATTATATTCTAAAAAAACTAAGAAAAAAAAGACAAAGCTAGGGAAAAATATATATATTTATGTTACAGAATTATTATTTTAAAAACTAATTTTCTGCTAATTTTCTTGTACTTTTTTTTTTTTTTTTTTTTTTACAAATTTCTTGCAAATCTTTGTATAATATAATTTCTTCTTTTGTTGCTAATGTCCTTCTTCCCATGTTTTTGAGAGAAATCTCAGGTTTCAAAGGGTTAAAAGGGATCTAAAAATGATGAGACCAGAACAATAAGTTAGTCCAGACCTCAGTAAAGAGTCCGTGTGTGTATCATACCGATGTGGATGAGGTGGCCCTTGCTGTCCAGCATGATGTTTCCGTTGTGTCGGTCTTTGATCTGCAGCAGGAACAGCAGGAGGCTGTAGGCGGCCATGCTGCGGATGAAGTTATACCGAGCCTGCGGAGAGGAGAAAAAACAACGATAAATCAGTGAAATTCTGCTCGTATAAAGATATGACGACACTCATCCTCGCTCACTGACACAATCTGTGCCCCAACATCTCCATCCGTCCTGGCAGTATTTTCAAACATTTACAGAGGACAACACAAGGCGGGTTTACAGTGGACCAGTTAATAAAGGAGGAGGTCAAAGTCTCCGACCTTCTGGAAGGCGAGGGTGGATTCATCTCCGTACTGGTTGCGGAAGTAATCGTACATCCCGAAGTCCGTCTGTCTGCCGAGTTGGTCTCGAGATTTGCAGTCTGGGATGCACTCGATCACGCCGCACTGAGCAAGAAAGAGGATCTGTTAATAAAATACCTGATTATGACAATAAAAGTCTGTGTTAAGAACCAGCCGTCAGCCATCATTCATATCAATAATGATACATTTACCGGTGTCATTTTTTGAGATACAGGGATGAAAAAAAACATGGATGAGTCAGGTCAAACACACAAGTGATGAGAGGTTTTAAAAACGTCTCTAGTTTGCAGCACTCGTATGTTTAAACCACTTTTATTTTTTTTTTTTTTTCAACTTTTTGGTCATTTGGAATATAACAAAATCTTCCTCGGTAAAAGGAAAAACTTAAACCATCATTATAGATTAAAAATAAATAAAAACTAAAAACAAATAAGTAATAATACAAATAAAATAATAATAAAATTCATCTACTTATACAGCAATGCTTGCATACATCTTTTATTATAAATTCAAACCAAAAGTTAAACAAACATAATCCCTTGACTATATAAAATCAGATATGTATAATCCAAACTACTTTTTGAGAATAAAAAAAGCAAAAACTGACATTATTTCACATTTTTTTCATTTCTGACATCAAATATACTATAAAAATGCTCACAATGATTGTGATAGACATGACGATAGTGATATTTAGAGACAGGAGGTTTAGGTGAGAGGATACAGGATTTGAGTGTGTGCTGGGACACGCAGACTCACCCCGGGTGCCGTGGCCACCACTCTGTAGGGGAACACAAACAGATCCAAACCCACCAGCTGGAAAATATTCTTGAAGAGCCCAATGATCTGCAGAGCGAGCATATCCTGCAGAGAGACAGGAAACGCAGCGTCACGGCACGATAAACGTCTCAGAGGACGAGCTCAGCGGGCTGAAAGACGTGAAGTTACCTGTCTGCAGTCGTCTCCCACTTTAAAGATGGCGGCCTGCCAGCAGACCCGGCGTGAGCCGTCTGGATTCTCCTCTCCGTCCTCCAGAGAGTCCGAGGGGCAGCGGAGACCCTCCCTCTCCAGTTCGCTCACCCCGCAGCGCTTCACCTTGAACTTGGCCAGGTACGGCGCCTTGGCAGCACTGCGAGCACACGCAACACGTTCCCGTGAGGTAAACGTAGACAGATTTGCAGCATACAAACACAATTTTAAACATACATTTCCAGGACTTTTCCATGACTCCATAAATTCACCAAAACAACTATTGACTATTGACTATTGGTTCTTTTTCATTACTACATAACAGCTTTTTAAAATATATATTATTTTAAAACAATAATGAAATCAGAACAAGACTAGGACTAATTATTGAAATATAAGTAAGGGACTGTTCATTATTTATGAGAAAAAGGGGGAGGCATGTCAAATATTTTTTTAAGCACTGGGGAGTTTTTTTTTGCTTAGGGGAGGGGCATACAACTTTAAATGGCTGTATTTAATTTTTTTTAA
>NW_024619613.1:0-3911 GCF_008729295.1 Plectropomus leopardus | reverse complement strand
TAAATATATTACACAAATATAAAGCAAATTAACAAACAGCTTCACTAATACTGAATTTTATTCACTGTTTCAAAATACCGTACAGCTGTTTCATTATTTGACAGGGCATTATCAATCCACATGACAGGGGCGGCTTCATCCACTGCTGCTTACCCCAAGCGCATTCTTTTTCTGTCTCAATCACCATACGCAGCTGCATCTCAATGGTTTATTTCGGCAGTTTGCCATAAACTTTGAGTATACTACATTTTCAATTAATGAGAAAATTACTTTTCTCTTCTCAAGATTTCAATATTCATGAAGCACTGGCCTCCGCTAGCCAGCTGGAAGTAGACAGGTTACTGCAGGACAAAGTATCATGTACATTTTTTTAAAAATGGAATAACTGGATTTTTTTTTGTTTTGTTCCATATATTGTCAAGTATGAAAAGACCCCAAATAAACACTGTAGGTGGACCACTTAATTACTAAATTATTTAAACAACATTTGTCTATGAATGATTCTGACCCAAGCTTTTGATGACTGACTGTGATCACAATGAGCAGTTTCCACTGTAGATGAAGAACAAGTAAACATCACCATTTAATACAATTACTTTGTGATGCAACTTATATTATTCCAGCAAAATTAACCACTTCTTTTAACTATCTGATATTCCCCTGAAAATTCCAAATACTTCCTGTATATCAAGTACTTTCTAATATTCTATAGTATTTCAGAATTGTCATATCAAACCGAACACTGAAAAGCCTTATAATGTAATGACACATCACACACAAATACACACTTATTTTTCTCCTACCTTGCTGTCTAGTTTCTTCATAGTGACGAGGTCCAGGGATTTGAGTGAATGACCTGAGGGGGAGATGAAGTAAAGGCAGGCGTGGACTCGTGAGTCGTGGTAGTTGTGAAGAGAGCGCTTGATTTTTAGCTCCTCCTGTAGATAACTCTCAAACTGCCTGTCTATGTAGTCCACCACTGGTTGATAGCTGCAGGAAAGACATTTTAGGTCGATCAGAAATTTGGCTTTCATGACTGGTTAGCACAGATGAGTTCACATAGGCAGTATATATGAAATAGGATACAAACTAAACATTCATTCTTTATCACATTGGCTCTCTCGTCATCATAACTCAAACTGTCTTGTTGAAACTGTAACTCTTCTTCTCTGTCGATAACACACTCGCAGACACTCCTTTCCTCCCACCTTTCTTGTTTGTTCATTTGGTCTCCAAAGCCCACTGTGTTGACCACGGTAAGGCGTAGTCGGACGTTACTCTCCTGTAGGTCATAGGTTTGAGCCCGCAATTTCACCTGAGGCTCAAAGTGGGATGACTCAAAATTCTCAAAGTTGGTATTGAACAAAGTGTCCATCAGGGTAGATTTGCCGATACCGGTTTCACCTAGAGCCAAACAGAGATGAAATACAATTTTTAGTAACTTTAGTAACTGAACTTCATGGTCGAGACCCATTTTAGTGGTGTGAACATCAGACGCTAGCCCTTTAACACCAAAATAAATTGCTTTAAATGAAATTTTCTGTCTGTCTGTCTGTCAAGGGAGAGGGATCCCTCCTCAGTTACTCTTCCTAAGATTTCTAACATCTTTTACCAGTTTAAGGGATTTTTTTGGGAGGAGGGTATCTTATCCACTGTGAAAGTCCAAGGACTCGCTAAAAAAGAGCAATGATGGAATCAGTGCGTTGCTCAAGAACACAGAAAAGGCAGTTGTCAAGGAAGAAAATATATTGCTCATTCATTACTCATGCTTTAAGGGTGTGCGTGTTGTTTATACGTGCGTGACAACGTACCGATGCAGAGAATATTGAAGCAGAAGCCCTGGCAGATGGACTTGTTGACAAGCTGATCTGGAAGGCTGTCAAAGCCCACATGTCCTGCAAGAGACAGGGGCCGGACTCCTTTATCCTGCAGAAGACATTGCACAGACAGATCATCCTCAATATGCTGCAGCAATTTTCTCCCCAAATAAGAAAAAGGGGTGTTTGTTTCAGAAGGAAATGTAAAATGTCACCCTCTAGGTAATGTTCATACAGAAGCCACAACCCTATAGCTTTATACATTTAAGTTTTGTTGCAGGGATGTGCAATAATGAAGATTGAACATAAGTAATACCTGATGAAGGGGAACACCACCTAAACTAGGAATTCCAATGTTATCTATATGGCCCAAGAAAGTTCAATCAATATTTGTGAACATGAGCGACTCTCTCAAAGCCAGAAACCAGAAAAGTAAGTCTCAAACTTGTAATGTCATAAAATATAAAGTCTGGAGCTGCTCAATAGAAATGAAAAGGGGAGGACTCTTTTTAATACCCATGTGAGCTTTATTCTATTGCAATGTTCTCATTTCTGACACAGAAAATGTACCCATATACTCAAACATTTCCCTGACTGCTTTCCTGTTGTCCTCCTCTGACCTGCCCCCGTCTGAACTCCAAAATCCAGAGTGTCACTATTTGTTAAGCAAAGGGCTATCATTGACCTAGTTATGGTCTGGAACAAATTGCTGACGTTAAAGACATTCCCCATAATAGACCTCCATTTTTTATGACTGTAAACTGTGTTGTCTGTGTGGGAAACACTACACGTCTACACAAGTTTTGACCGAGTGTTTATGTTTTTGACAGGTGTAAGTTACTGGTTGAAATTACAACATAGACGCCAAATTTAATTCATAAATGTGGTGATTTAGTACAGCGACATAGCTAGCGTACTCTACATAACTCACCAGTAAAACATGAACTTACACCTTTACAACTTTCTTATTATTAGTACTTTTTGTACAAGGTGTTTAACCGTGCAACACTAAACTCTTTTCATAAACTTTTGATTCCTGGGTGGCTAGCACAGTGTTAGCATATAGCGCCCTCCGCGGTGTATTTTGGTGAAAGATGCCACACGGAATTCCTTTGGAAAAGTTAGAAACTTAAGTTGAAAAGCCTATCATGTTATTCTAGATATATTTCGACAAGAAAGGCCGGTGTGTTTTTACGCGCTACATTGGGTTTCATTTTCTTTGAACCGCCGTGTTTTCAAAAACTTTTACAGAAAGTAGTTATCAGGCTAACAGTAGCTAACTTAATGATAGCTTCGGACACTCCCTGCTCAACTCTCATGAACACGGTCATTTATCAACCAAAAAGAGGAAAAATACTAACCGGCTGCCGAGCAACATCCGAAGAAGCCATAGTTTTAGGCAGAAGCGATAACACAGATAAATTCAGAAACAATACAGTAAAACTAAATAAAGACCGACTTTTTACAGAGCATTGGTTAGGGACCGCCTCACTGTTTGCCGTCGACAACTAGGCAGACTAGACCACTGAAAGCAACATAGGAATTAGGTTAAATCGACAGTTGTAAATCTGTTTTAAAACTACACTTCTATAAACTAGGACAAGCTGTCACTGAAATATAAATATCAAAGACTTTTCGGAAATAAAATGGACGATATTTGTAAAAAAAAATATGGCCAGACAAAGTTAATTCAGTTAATTCACAGTGAATAATACACCCACACCCCTTTTTTTTGTATAATGGTACAGCGCAACTTGATTTTCCCAGTCGCTGCTATGGGTATGTTGCGGACTGTCAGAAAAATCGTAAAGTCGATCCTACCGCAACATTTAAAAGCTACTTTAGTCTGATGTTGATGCTGCCTGATTCATGAGCTTTGACCTTGGAGACTTTATAAAAAACGAAGAGAATTTTGAGTTAATTGGCCTGATTAATTTGTTTTGAAGACCACACTGTCGTTCACTTAGGTTTTAGAGTAAAAGAGATGTAGGCTATTTCAAAAGGCTGATTGGTATCATAAGCAGCCATATAAAAAAAGACCACACAACAGTAAATTTTAACATGCACAAGTAACATAAAAGGAGAATTCACAAA
>NW_024619612.1:0-1458 GCF_008729295.1 Plectropomus leopardus | reverse complement strand
ATATGATATAATCACTATGGAAAAATGTCCAGAAATTTTCACATTTGTTTTTGTTGGTTATTTTCAGGTAATTTTCTTGTAAATTTTTGTTATTTCATGTAATTTTTTTGGCCATTTTTAAAAAAGAAATCAAGCCAATTTGCTCACATTTCAAAGGGTTAAATGTTAGTGAAAGGTGTTGTAATGCAGCACAAGAAAAATGATGTCAATCCAGGTTTTAAAGGGTAATTTTTTTTGAAACTCATAAATCTCATATTAAATAGATTCAACACCTTAAATTTTATTAACTGTACCTCAGTTCTGCAGAGGACAGCTGTGTGTGCTGACAGAACAGCGGGACCATGTGTCCTCAGTTGTGGCTCAGGTTACAGACGTACCATAGAGCCTTTAAAGTTTGATGGATACATTGTTTGACTGGCCACTGTCTCGGCGCAGCGGCATGATGTAGGCTAATATGTGGTGTGTCAGTCCTTTGAGAGCCAATATTTATAGTAAGCAATTCTCTCCGCTTTTAATGAGACTGGTTTGGGAGTGCTGTGCGTGTGGAGGAAATGGTGTCGGTGAGCGTCTTGAATACGGCGAGCTGAGGTTGTGAGTTAGTGCAGTTGATCCCTATTGTCAATACATACATGTAGAGTATGTGCAAGAAGTGCACTCTGAATAAGCGTCTTGTCATAAGTGTTTTTTAATTACCAGGCTCTTTTGTATCAACATACAGTGCAGTGCAATAAACACTATCAACCTATGAAAAAAAAAGTAAAATTTAATTGCAATGGATGTTTTATCAACTTTATCTTTGCAGCTGTAGAGCTTCTGTGAGATAGTAAAACCCCAGTGCAGTGAAATGTTTACTACCACTCCGATTAAAGGAACAGGACACCGAGCATTGATTTTTCACCGTCATGAAATTTATCGCGTTTCTATTTAGCTGCATCCATAGACTCCAATGTTCCTAAGCATCAACGACTGATGAAGAGCCAGGATGCTTCCCCAACCTCTATCTCTGTCCCCACTACTACTGCTCAGCAGAAAATTTTTAGCTGAGTCACCTATCATGTCACAAACCAAAATTCAGCACGCAGACCTCGAAGACAGCCACCCACCTCCACTGAAGGCTTCTCGCTCTCCAGAGAACCGAGAGTAAGAGATACAGACATATTTAGATAGATGATTTAAGCTGTTTTGCTAAGCTTTGAATAATTTCTCACCCCCAAAGGATGAAGTCTGTTTGACAAATAGACCCAATTAGCTTGTGTGTTCCTGTGGAGGGATTCTTTTCAAGGTCTTTCAAGGTTAATCCTTATTAAGGAGATAAAAGTTACTACACTGTCTCTCTTTTTTTCTGGGTCTTGCCTCTGACTTTCACACTTCTTTTACTCTTACGTTATCCAACTTACTCTATTTCTGCTTCTTCTTTCTTCATTCTACGTTTTGTCATTTTTCTTCAATAGCCATAGC
>NW_024619611.1:0-2554 GCF_008729295.1 Plectropomus leopardus | reverse complement strand
GATATTTCTAGATTTTAGAAAATTTCTAGGCTTTAAGGACATTTCAAGAATTTTAGGATATTTCTAGATTTCAGGACATTTGTAGGATTTTAGGACGTTTCTTAGATTTTAAGACAGTTCCAGGATTTAAGGACATTTCGAGAATTTTAGGATGTTTCTAGGAGTTTTAAGGGCATTTGTAGGATTTTAGGATGTTTCTAGGATTTCGGGACATTTTTAGTACCTAAGGACATTTCTATAATTTTGGGATATTTCTAGGATTTTTAAGATATTTCTAGGATTTTTAAGACATTTCTAGATTTTAGGATATTTCTAGCATTACGGATATTTCTAGAATTTCAGGGCATTTCTAGGATTTTATGAGGTTTCTTTGATTTAAGGGTTTCTAAGATTTTTGGATGTTTCAAGAATATCTAAAAATTATCTAAAATATCTAACTATCTAAAAATTCTAGAATTTCAGGATATTTCTTAAATTTTTGAACGTTTCACGGATTTTAGGAGATGAGTCTTAGCTAGGACCTCTGTTGGAAGGTACGGGGAATCCTCCACTTTATGCACTCTGGCACCTTATGTATAATAAAAGTACAAAAAGAATTACCAGTGTGAATCACTTTAATTTAATTGTGAACTACAAAATGGTTGGGGGTCCACCCAGCACCCTGTTAGGGGCCATAAGTTGAGTATCGCCTCCTTTTAGGTTCTTCTCTACAGCACATTGGCACCTTTGACTCTCTACCGCCACCTACAGGACACAAGTCATGAAGTCTTTGTTCAGTGCGCCCCCCCTCAAGGTGCATCAGGTACCTCCATTTACTACATGCACTTCTGAGGGGATAATATTATTGAGTGTGCCTGTCCTTAACTGTATTTTGTTAAAACTATATATAAAAGAAATAAAAAGAATATAAAAGCAGCATCAACAGATAGAATAAATCACATTCACTCAACACAGACTGACCATATGTACACTCACTGATGGATCTTTGTCCCTCAGGCTCTGCTGGCCTGCAGTCTTGCCCCCTGCCACCAGGTTGCAGTTTCAGCAGTGTTTGGCTAGGGGATGCCACAGGAACAGGAAACTGCTTATCAGCACTGGAGTTTAACAACTGGAGTTGACACATGACCTCCTCAGGTTGAATCACTAGATTTTGATTAATAATCAATAACATTACTTTACTTTAACTTCTTCTCCCCCTTATAACTTTTAAAAAGACAACGTGTCAAAAACATAAAGAATCAAGCATCAATTTATTTGATCCAGTAGTACCTGAAAATGCAGTGTAGCTTTGTAACAATGCATTCATGTGAGCAAATTTACAGCAAGATTTCAATTTTCTATGGCCAAAGAAAATGGAGCGGAAATAAAATATAAAGAATTTAAAGTGGTACACTTTTTATGTTGACTGCTGGTGAATCGACTGCCCCTATAACGTGCAATGTGAAAAACTCAAATCTTCTCTCGTCTTTTTATTCGCAGGATTGTCTCTCAAGGTCGTCAACACATTTTTGTTTGCCAGCCACTCGCCAAACAATTTTTAACACATTTAGTTAGAAGTCGTACAATTTGCGTTTCTCCTTCCAGAGCTAAATTTGTCTTGTCTCACATCACACCATCCAGTCTGTGCGGCTTTCAGTCTCTGCAGCCGTGAAGCAAATGATTCACATAAATACTATTCATTATTCTGCTACATTCAGTGCCCATGGGAAACATAGTAAATAGAAGCTTCTCGTTTGGAAATGCTGCACACCTCAGCTTTGAGCTGGTAAGTGAACACAAAGGTCACCACACCTGGAGTCACACAAACTGCAACTTGATTTCAAAGAGCCAACTGAGAAAAACAACCAAAAACATATTGCAAGTCAGCCATTCTTTGGCCTTGAAGTGCTTAATATGATATAAAGGCAGCATTAATGCTTGATTTTTTTTTTTTTAATCTAAGTAACATGTTCAGCACTCACTTCCTGAAGCCGTGATTCCCATAATGTTAGAATTATTCAGATTCCTTAATGAAGGAAAAGTACAAACACTAGAAGGGCATAAAATCAAGTGAATGTTGCATATACAAAATTATAAACAAGCCTGCAGTTGTCTTATTTTCATTTATTTATATGTTCATTGCATTCTATTTTATTGTACTTATTTTAAGCCTGCAATCTTATTTTCATTTCATTTTATTTTATTTCACTTACTTAAGTCTTTTTCTTGTGTAGCTCATTTTGCCCCATGCTGTACAGCTTTTAAACATATTTTTTTATATATTTATCATTGCCTATCATTGTTTATTTCTTCACTTTGTAACTTTGTTTTGAGTTACAAAGTGCTACATGAATAAAGCTTTAGTATGTTAATGATAATGATGATGACGATTATTGCTATGGACATCTTAGCAAAACAAAAAAGCTGAAAAAGTGAAATTGTAAAATGAAAAAAGCTGAGCTAATTAGAATACTATAATGCTCAAGAATAGTTTGACAGAAATGTAGGCAACTAAAGTATCAAATGCGTACTAATTGGAAATAAAGACATTATTTATTACATAACATGCTTTTGG
>NW_024619610.1:0-2228 GCF_008729295.1 Plectropomus leopardus | reverse complement strand
ATTTATGGGCACCTTTCAGGACACTCAAGGTCACCATACAGAAACAACAATAGTAAAACATCAAAGTATCAGAACATAAGTAAAACAATATAGAGTAAAAAGCTAAAAATATGCAAAAGGCCAACAACAATGGTAAAGATGGGGAGACAATCGATATCGCGGGTGGTTGTGGGAGAGTTTCAGACACGAGGGGCTGCACAGACTAAAAGCTCTGAACCCCACAGTGGACAAATGAGCAGGAGGTGTAGTGAGGAGCACGGAGGAGTCTCAAATAAATACTATTTCAGGGATCATGACAATACTATTTCTCTGTTGGTATTATTATGAGTGATGAAGATATTATGACAGTTATGTCACAATAAAGGACCTCAAATAGTATTTGAAAGAAATTTACTGTGGATTTTACTGGTCTAAAAAGCTTGGATCCTAATCATTTCCACAACTTCTTGAGTTTTCCCTGAGTGCCATAAACAACAGGCCAAAATTTCCACTCATACACAAGAAAAATCTAAATCTCAAGTCAGGAAAGTTACTGAGTAAATCCAAGACTCCAGGAGGGTGAGCCCTTTGTTTTTCAGCTAATAAGAGCTCTATTCATCAGTGGAGATCAACCTTTATGGTTTCAATGACAACATGGTTTCCAAGTTTCCATGCAAATTTACTGTGAGCTTTAACCAAATTGAGTCTCCTCATCAGTCCACATAACCATCTGATCTGATTTTCATATGCTGCAATTTTCCTTATCTCTTATGGAGCAGAAACATCAGTGGGCGTTGAAGTCACATCATGTATGTCATGATTACTGAGATTTTTCCCATTACACTTTTTGCCTTCATCTGTCCACCTCAGCAAGCGTAAAAAGTGCAATATTATAACTTTCTAAACATGTTTTTGACAGTTCTACTCATGTTTTTTAATGTGCAGATTTAATATAAGCACAAAAACAAGGTAAAAACAAACGTCTATGACAGGAACATTATAAGTAAAGCTCAACAAATACCAGAATCAGCAACATGTTGTTTGTTCTGTCCAACACTTTGATATTGTGGGTTGTTATGAGCACGGCAGGCTCTTGGTAAAGAGCATATTTAAAATCCTGGTCTTTGAGCATATTTAGCTACATTGTCGTCCCTTATCTTTTCTGCTCATATTGTTATGTTTATTCTTTTTATACAAATGCAAAGTGTTTCTCATAGAATTACAATCTATGTGTTGTAGTAGCAGACTTGTTGGCATCAACAAACTACCCATTGTTTTGTTTTTTTTTTTTAAATATCGTGTGTTTGTGTCCCCTTTATATCATACTGTGCCCCCTCTCAAAATTCATCATGATTTTTTTCCCCCTCAGCAGCAGTTTGAGGAGTTTGAGTCATGTGGTGGATCATTGATCTTTCGATCCAGTCAGAGTTCATCCCCCCTCACACAGGTGTCCTAATCAGAGAGCACGTTCTGCAGCTGGTATTCAGGTTTTATTGTTATGTTGCTACCCCAGTAAGCAGAAATATATATTTCATGTTAAATTTAAGCCGCTACACCACTTTAAGTGGAACTGAATTTTTTATTTATCTAGTTTTACTATGATGCTGTAACAAGAAGATTTGTGTGCGAGTTTTATTTGTTTTGACTGGTAATTTTTAAGTAAAGCTATAACACTACTTTGAAGTGGAACTGTGATTTTATCATTTACAGTATTCTGTACTTTTATTACAATGCTACATAAAGTGGATTTGGGAGCAATTTCGGAAGACACATTTTAGTTTGTTTACTTTGCACTGCTGCACTGTGGAGTGGATTTATGAGCTATTTCTAAAGACATTAGTTTATTATTTTATGATTTAAAAAAATGCTGCACTACGTGCAATTGTGAGAAGAGCCAAATAAAAACATGTTTACTTTATAATTTTGTAATAAAATAAAATAAAATAAATATCTTTTGTCTGCTTGGATGCAGATATTGTTTCTTGTATTGCACTGCAGAGCAATTAAGCTGTAAAGCATACACACTTTATAGATTTTAATAACTTTAAAGTACTTGAAGTGTGCACTGTGCAGCTGTACTAACCAGGTAAATACAAGTATCAGATTGGGACTCAGTATTGGGAGACACTCATTATCAAGTGACTCGGATTGGGGGCAAAAACAATTTGATGGGGAAATCCCCACTTTCAGTCGATACCAAGAAAGTATACAGGTTTGGTACCCAGCTCTGTGGCCCCTTATTGCCCTTA
>NW_024619609.1:0-1284 GCF_008729295.1 Plectropomus leopardus | reverse complement strand
GTGTGTGTGTGTGTGTGTGTGTGTGGCCTGAGGACATTAATTTCTCTCATGCACAGAGTTTATAAATAGCTGATATCTAATATTCCCCTACTGGTTTGAGGATTTGCAGGATACAGGATGACTGATGCAGGGATGTGTTGTAGAAGATGGTGAGAGGAGGAAGAGCAGCAAGAAGCTGGTGCTAAGGGGGGGAAGTGTGTGTATGTGTATGCGTCTGTGTGTGTGTCCAGACCCTCCTCCTCCTCCTTCTTTCTCCTTCAGATTACATAACCGCCATACAGAGAGTATGGCAGCCACAGGACAGACTCAGCTGAGGAGACGAGCGGTGAAACAACAGAGAGCAATGAGCTGTAGCGCTCAGCCTCCATTTATACGTGTATACTTTATTTATTTATACTCCAAATCCTATGATAGGGTTATCTACCAGTACTGCTTCTGATTTCAATGACTTTATGGCGATATATATATATAGATATACACACACTCACACGCACACACACACACACACACATACACACACACANCAAATCATCAGTTTGTGCCATAGATGAATAACTGACAGACTTAATAGAATAAATAATAATAGAGAAATACAATACTAACAGACTACAATCAATATCAACAGCACCACATTTCATCTAAGAACAAAAACAGGCGGTTTTGGGTCTATGCTCAGTTGTAAACAAGAACAGACAACAACCGTCAGTGATAACATCAGTGCAAAAAATAAAATAAACGTAACTATACATTCTCCGATTTCCAGCTTTGTGCTCCTTACAGAAGCAGGTATTGATCGGAAATATAAAAGTGTGTGTGTGTGTGTGTGTGTGTGGCCTGAGGACATTAATTTCTCTCATGCACAGAGTTTATAAATAGCTGATATCTAATATTCCCCTACTGGTTTGAGGATTTGCAGGATACAGGATGACTGATGCAGGGATGTGTTGTAGAAGATGGTGAGAGGAGGAAGAGCAGCAAGAAGCTGGTGCTAAGGGGGGGAAGTGTGTGTATGTGTATGCGTCTGTGTGTGTGTCCAGACCCTCCTCCTCCTCCTTCTTTCTCCTTCAGATTACATAACCGCCATACAGAGAGTATGGCAGCCACAGGACAGACTCAGCTGAGGAGACGAGCGGTGAAACAACAGAGAGCAATGAGCTGTAGCGCTCAGCCTCCATTTATACGTGTATACTTTATTTATTTATACTCCAAATCCTATGATAGGGTTATCTACCAGTACTGCTTCTGATTTCAATGACTTTATGGCGATATATATATATAGATATA
>NW_024619608.1:0-1214 GCF_008729295.1 Plectropomus leopardus | reverse complement strand
GTGCGCGTAAAGCCGGGCAGCGAGCCGCAGTCGTCCCGCAGGCCGTAGTTTGAACACTCAGCTCACCTTCTCCCACATCTTGGCGGGAAACGCCGCTCTCTCGATCACCTTCATGTAGAGGAAACACTGACCTGCAACGACAAACACGACTTTATTCGTTTCCCTCGTTCACCGCGACCGTTGTCACTTGTCCAGATATATGATACGTATCTGAATCAAACTTTTTGCTTCTGTCTTTTACGTCACTTCTTCTTTGTTCCTGAATATTTGAGTTTTCTTTCTGTCGTCATTTCACCTGTCTGACTTTTTTATGTTTAATTATTTCTCCACAGAGTCAAATCAAGAACAGCCTCGGGGATTTTTTCTGTCTCTCTTTGTTTTTAATCAACCCGAGGAGGACTTTAACATCCAAATAAAAAATGTTGTTGTAACAATTTTATTGTTATTATTTTNACCCCAAAAATGCTGAATACTGAGTAAAAAAAAATGTAAATATTAACTTTCTGAAACATATTTTAAAAATATCATTGTAATAATAATAAATATAGTTTTCAAGAGATTTTGCCAAATTCTTTTTTAAATTTTGGGCTTTTTAAAAAACTAAAATTCTCAAGTTATTTTCTTTTTTTATATTTTTTATTTTCATTTTACTAAATATTTTTGCAATTTGTTTCTCATTGCCTTTTCACCCGTTTACAAGAAAAATCAAACCAAAAAGGTTCATGACTTCTCCAGGCCTGGAAAATGTGATTTTGAAGTCTAAGACTTTTCCAGGTTTTCCATGACCGTGCGCGTAAAGCCGGGCAGCGAGCCGCAGTCGTCCCGCAGGCCGTAGTTTGAACACTCAGCTCACCTTCTCCCACATCTTGGCGGGAAACGCCGCTCTCTCGATCACCTTCATGTAGAGGAAACACTGACCTGCAACGACAAACACGACTTTATTCGTTTCCCTCGTTCACCGCGACCGTTGTCACTTGTCCAGATATATGATACGTATCTGAATCAAACTTTTTGCTTCTGTCTTTTACGTCACTTCTTCTTTGTTCCTGAATATTTGAGTTTTCTTTCTGTCGTCATTTCACCTGTCTGACTTTTTTATGTTTAATTATTTCTCCACAGAGTCAAATCAAGAACAGCCTCGGGGATTTTTTCTGTCTCTCTTTGTTTTTAATCAACCCGAGGAGGACTTTAACATCCAAATAAAAAATGTTGTT
>NW_024619607.1:0-2485 GCF_008729295.1 Plectropomus leopardus | reverse complement strand
AAATAATAAAATAATAATTTTAAAGTCACTGTTACCTTACATCTGTCTTGTTCTTGACAAGACAATGGCTCAAGAAAACCTTTAGGGAATTACTTCAAATTTTCTTCAACTTTGAGTTAGGAATGAAGTATATAGAATTTGGTGGCCAAAGGTCACTGTTACCTTGTCAGTGGCATTCTTGTAAATGTGGTATCTCAAGAACACTTGCAGGGAATTTCTTCAAATTTGGCACAAACATCTGCTTTGACTAAACGGTGAACTGACAAGAATTTGGTAGTCAAAAGACAGATGCAAGTTACCTTGCATCTGTCTCATTCTCATGAATGCAATGTCAAGAATGCCTTGAGAGACATTCCTCAAATTTGGAACAAGTTTTTATGCCTGGGTGCTGGAGGCATTATGTTTTTATGTTGTCCGTAGATCTGTTCCGTTCTCGGGAATGGGAACAGGATATTTTAAGAACGCCTTGAGGGAATTTCTTTCAATTTGGCCCAAATGTCCACTTGGACTCAATGATGAGCCTACATGACTTGCAACTATCTTTAGCCTGGTATACACTGTGTTATTTTGGGCTGTCACAAACAAAAGATAACAATCATGACAGAAACGCCATAATATCTTTGGTCGTAGCTGTAAAACGGTGGTCCTGTGTTGCACAGAGAGAGAGGTTAAAATTCTGACAGTGTCTCTGATAGAATCTCACTGACTGCATAACCTACGTCTACAAACTAACCAATAGAAATGCAGCATTAAATGACACTATGCTAAATGCAAGTAGATGCTGATAAATACTTTGAGCTCTCATTGCAAAATTGGCAAGCCAAGTTGGCCTCTTTTCCCCAGCCATGACTGCATCCACATTCTCCTCCTCTTCATTCGACTTTTTTTGGCACACTTCATCACACTCTGATCTGTCTGTTTACATTGTTTTTGTACCACTACAGAAGCGGAGATGGATGACGCATGCTGACGACGTTTTGTTCTTGAGTATTGACGTCAATAGACGTAGGTCGTAGCAGTGATTTCATTGCACAGTCTGCATACATGAAACTTGATGCTGTATCCATTTTGCACAGTGGAGCTGCGCTAAACTCATAAGCCTGCAAAAGTCTTACAGTCTGCAGGAGGCTTTAGTCTCATGAACAAGATATCTCAAGAGCCTTTAGGAATTTTTCTTCAAATTTGGCACAAACGTCCGCTTTGAGTTCCGGATGAATTTGGTGGCCAAAGGTCAATGTGAGATTGTCAGTGGCTTTCTTGTGAATTAGAACGAGCCGCATTTACTCTGTTTTGGAGCCTGCCTCAAGTAGCCACTCGGTGAACTGCAGTTTTTGGCACTTTGTGTTAGCTTCATTTCTCAGCCTCGGAGGTGGCTGCTTGGAATTTTTTTAGAATAATTTACTAAAAATGTTTTGGATGTCAGAGGTTCCCACAAGACAGCTGAGCACAAACAACCTTTGAGAAACATTACACGTGGAATCTCACAAATGCACACATACCAAAATATTTAGAACTCAGAGTGGCCCATTCACCACAAACTCAATACTACTTAATGATGTAGTGAAAATTTAATGGTGTGTACACCAGCAGTGATCATCAGGCGCTAATTAACACCATCCTCATATGTCTCCCTCACATGGAAAATGTGATACTGCTCACCATATGTACACGTTAGCCTTAAAGCGTGGATGACATCCTCACATAGTAATAATGAATGTGTGTCAGGTTTCTCAGGTTTATCCTCAGCTACATCTTTCTCTTTACAGGACAGCGTGTGACAGCGCAGCATCACTCAACCTGTCATCCTGCTGTATGGGAGCATCATAGCCAATAATAGTGATGTTACTGCGACTGCCGCATGACCCCACCACCACCATCACCATTAAAACACACACACACACACACACACACAGCTTCAGGGTTATGCAGCTCCCCCTGCACTCATTGTTTTCTCAATCTCCTCTCATTTCTTTCTCTGCATCCACGGTGAAAACAAATTCAGCAGGAGGGACTGTGGGAATCAGGTGTCACCAGTATTATGCAAATGGACTTTTGGGACCAGCAGCAAGGCCAACAACTGACTGACAAGCCAGTGCATTATGGGACTGCGTGAACTGCAATACCATGGTTGAACAAACAGATCAGATTTTTTGCGCAACACAATTTTAGACTATTCAGAGCCTCTGATTGACTCTTTCACCAAAGACAGGCAGATAAAGAGAGAGACGTTGCAGATGTGAAGGGACAGAAAATAACTGAAATCTATGGTATATTTAACCCATTGAAAAATGAGCAGATTTGCTTAAGTTCTCTCAAAACATGGAGAGAGGGCAATAAGCAACTTAACAATAAATGGCCCAAAAATTTACAAGAAATTTGTTGAAAAGTTATGAGAAAATTACCCATATTAAGCCCAAAAAAGGGAAAGAAAAGCAACCAAACAAAAACAGAAATGACCTGGAAAAAAATGAACTAATAATGATAA
>NW_024619606.1:0-4737 GCF_008729295.1 Plectropomus leopardus | reverse complement strand
TCGCAGAACATCCTTTGTGCTCTCCTCAGGTGAACACATGGAAATTACGTCAATGAAGACAGCGACTGCCAGCGCCCCGAGGCCCGCCAGTTTAAGAGCTGACTTAATGTCAGCCAGCTTATCAGCCAGGTTCTTGATCCAGTCTTTAACGTAGTCACCCACCTGGATTTTCCTCGTCTCATAGTGTTGCCTCAGGTGATCTGAAGACTCCAAACTGGTGAACATCTTGATGCTTTTGTTGACTGTCAGGTCTGGACCCTTGGGAATTTGCTTCACAAAACGGTCCAGGTCTTGCCTCTTGGCCTCAATCTGCTCTTCACTGGACATGTTACCCATCGTTTTGTTTTCAAGATCAGATCAAAGATGGAGGTTGTAATTTGAGTATATACTGTAACACAAAGAGAAACACACAGTGAACATTTTCATCTCGTTTATATCAAAATATTGTGTCTACATTCATTGAAGCTTTGGATTTCTCTTCATGTTGAGGTGACATTTATAGAGCTGTAGTCACATAGATATTCTGTACAAAAACCATTTGGATATAGAGTTTTTTTTAGGCTCTTTAAAACAAGAAACACAAAAGCATGATAAAGGTTTTTTTTTCGTAAACATTTATCTTTTTGTTGTACTTATTTCTGTATTTTATTGTGTTGTTTTGTTTTGTTTTGTAAATTATATGACTTAGACATCACAGGTCATTCAAAGACAGCTGGGGAGGGGAGGGTTAAATCTTATCAAGGCTTAAAGTTACACATATTTGAGGGAGGAGCCTCTTTAAATTACAGGCTATCTGTGAGTCGCCGCTACAGCTGTCCAGATGGAGTTGCTTTGGATTCAAGACTTTAAGATGGTAGTCCAAAAAACCAATGGGTGATGGTAGCTGCGTCCACTATTTGTGCAGTCTACGGTGAAATCAAGTAAGCTGAGTAATGGAGGTCATGTGATTGTGTGATGCTTCTGTTTTTCCAACCTCCAGTAAAACACATTCAGGTGGTCGGCCACTTAGTTGGTCCCCGTTGTCGGTAATGTCCTGCAGGCCTCTCCACACTCACGCAGGGTCATTGACTGTCTTCAAAGTTTTCAGGGTAGCTCCTCTTAGCTCCTCTGATCTCCTTTTGTCAGTGTCAGTTCTAACCTTGTTTTACATGAGTCTGTCACCATTTCTGTAGGCCTCCTCCTTGACCTGACAAAGCCGAGTTTAACAGTAAACTGCGTTTATTTACTGTAGGTGCAAAAAGTTTTAGTAAGCACACACGTCCTCACAAAAGCAGCCCTGTGACTCCAGCCGTGCCTCATTGTGTGGATTTTGGCAGTTGAAGGCAAAGGTTTGTTCTGGTAAAGTCCACAAGAACAAGACACAGGAGGTCTAGATCTTTGTGAGGTTACCTGGTCAGCAGGTGTGTTAATGCCTCACTGACACAGGTCAGATGTAAACATCAATCAGGTTTTACTTAAGGCATCCGTTCACTTCTTCTTTAATGTGTCATCCATGAAAGGTTGTGTCTTTTTTATAACAGACAAATAACCAAATAACCAGACAAAAGGCCTGTAAAGCAGAAACCTAGAAGACCAAGAAAAGTCTGAGTTAAAACACTCTAGAAAAAGACAAGTCTAGTCTGAGCCAAAACACCCAAAAAACAATCAGAATCAATTAAGTCGGAGTCACCAGACCACCAGACCCATGATACCAAAATGAACTCTAGTTAAAAGAAACAAAACAATCTTGAGATTATAAGTTCAATTCAACCACAAAACAACCAGAATCAAAGAAACAAATAGACCCATGACACTGAGACAAGTCCATGTTCAAAGTCCCACAAGATCAAGTTGAGTTTGAGTGAAAAAAAAGAACAAGACTAAGATGACTGTGAATCTAAACATCCCCAATACCCGAAGGAGACAAATCAAAGTCAGAACACCCTTGAGAACATATTAAGTCCTACTGAAGTCAAAACACCCACAAAATAGCCAGAATCATAGCAACCAAGACAAATCTGTCTAACCAGACCAATGATACTGAGACAAGTACTGGTTCAAAGACCCACAAGACAAGTCGAAGTCAAAACAGCCACGAGATCAAGATGAGTTTGAGTGAAAAGATGATTAAGGATGAGAGGGCTGAACATCCCCAATACTAAAACTACTTCAAGTCAAAACACCCAGGAGAACAAGACAAGTCAGAGTTTAAAAGAAAAACTCATCAGGCTGTGAAGTCCAAGTCAAATCACCCATGATACAGAGTCAAGTCCAATCCCAGGCAGGACACACACAAGGCATTAGATATTAAAGGATCCTATTTGATCGGCCAGTCTCTGCAGGTTTTGACCAATGTCACTGAAGTACTGCTGAATCTCACGCCTCTGGCTGCCATACCTGTGATAATAATACGCCTCAAAGTATTTGTCATAGCTGGTGAAATAATCCAGGACATACCACTTTGAATCTTCATCCACAAAATATCTATTATTACGGGCCATGAAGTAAGGACTCTCTCTCAAACTACACTTTGCTTGGATCATCTCCCGATGCCTTTGGAACAGTGTGTCCAGGTCGTTTTGGTAAGCCCAGAGGAGTCCTTCCACAGGGTCGCAATTTTGAATCCCACCAAGTCTCACCAGGTGAATCAGCATCTGGACGTGGAAG
Organism: Plectropomus leopardus; assembly: GCF_008729295.1. Lineage (NCBI taxonomy): Eukaryota > Metazoa > Chordata > Actinopteri > Perciformes > Serranidae > Plectropomus > Plectropomus leopardus. Next base: position 2,091 of record NW_024619606.1, on the reverse strand, counting down.
GCTGATCCGTTCACCCAGGCCTTCAGAGCCGCAGTTGACATGTATCCATCCCTAACCATGAAGTTATTTAACTCTGTGAGGGCAGCGCTCAGCTGGCATTCAATGCACTTGATGTTGTCCTTTAGCTTGTCTCTGTCCTTAATGTGCATCATGCATCTCTGTAGAGAATTGTCGATATGGCCCCAGACCTCAGACGCCTCCTCGTCAGCAAACACACATTGCAACGACCCCTTCATGTTCTCTTCAGGCGGACTGGAGGAAACAGTGTCGATAAGAAAGGCGACGGCCAACGCTCCGAGGCCCGCCAGTTCAGGAGCTGATGTCAAGTCTCCCAGTTTCTCTGCCAGGTTCTTGATCCAGCCTGCAGCCCGTCTACCCGTCTTCTTTATCCTCTTCTTCAAGTGTTGCCTCAGATTGTCTGAAGACTCGAGGCTGCAGAAGATCACAATGCTCTCATGGACTCGCAGATCTGGACCCCTGGCGAGGCGCATCACAAAATGCTTCAGTAACGCCTCCTCGAGTGCCCTCATGTGCTCCTCATTTATTGTTGCATTCCCACACACATTACCCATCTTCTTGTCTCAGGATCAAATTCAAGATGGAGGTTGTAGTTTTGTGTTACACTGCAACACACAAAATAACACACAGTGAAGTTTTTCATCATAATCTTTGAACATCGTCTCTACTTTAATCGAAGCGTTGTTTTCCTCCTCATGTTGATGCTGTGTTCATGGAGTTTATACAGTCTATGGATACAACAAATAGGCAACAACATCATGGTACAATGCACTCTGGGACACGCCTCTCCAAGGGAAAAAGGACAATGGACTAGTCCAAAAGGAAGTGAAACAAACCCTACAGAGAGAAGCTGAAGAAGGAAGCAAAGGAGAGATACTTTGAAAAGGTTGAAGGAATTAAACAGCCTCAATGCGTATAAACACAAGGAGTGGTCAGGCAAATAGAAGTTGCCAAATGTCACTTTTCCAGATGTGTTATAAAATCTTGTTTGTGGAGTTCAGCGAATACGTTAAACGATAAATCTCTGGAGGCCCACCCTCAGTTTACAGGATGAGTGTAGGACCTGCAGATTTTCAACACATCCAACCAAAAACACACCCAACCAAAACATCCAACCAAAAACACATACATTCAACCACACACATCCAACCAAAACATCCAACTACATACAACCAACCAATAACACATCCAACCAACAACACCTCCAACCAACAACACATCCAACCAATAACACATCCAACCAAAAACACATCCAACCAATAACACATCCAACCAAAAACACATCAACCAAAAACACATCCAACCAAATCCATCCAACCAAGCACACCCATCCAAAACATCCAACCAAAAACACATTCAACCACAACATCCAACTACATGCATCCAACCAACCAAAAACACATCCAACAAATAGCACATCCAACCAACAACTCATTTCGGGGTTCTCTGTTACAATCAGCTTCTTGTTTTAAATCAAGCAACATTAGAATCAATATAACTGATCTCTTATTTGAATAAATCAAACACGATGGCTGGAGGTCTGAGCTGATCTTAAAAAATGTATATTAAAATATTACATATACTTTGAAGACATGTTTATCTCACTTTTTGGTTTCTTCAATTTTTAAAAGACAATTTAATCATTTAATTATAAACATCCAAATTCAAACCGTTATTCGTATGACTCATTGAAAACTGAGATAGTGATAGTGAATTTAGTTTTACCTTAGCTCAGAGAGATGTGTCCAGATGTGGTCTCAGCTGCAGTTCCTGTGTGATGGGATGAAGGCAGTGACGCTGCAGTCTGTGAGAGCAGATCTGGTTTCTGTGTGATCTGCTCCACCCTGACCGTTAAAGGGACAAACACAGACATGCATCAACCATCGCTGTCCAATAATGCTGGCTGAAATCCTACTGAGGACATCGACTGAAGTAATGTTTCTGGTTCTTTCTCCTCCTCAATCTCAGAGGAGGCCTGTTTTCAAGGACTGTCAGAAATGTGACTCCAACTATTTTAATTTCTTATTTAACTGTTTCTGGCTAAATGGGGTCATTTTGGTGTTTTTTTTTTTT
>NW_024619605.1:0-3293 GCF_008729295.1 Plectropomus leopardus | reverse complement strand
AAAAATAAAGCAACAAAATAAAATCAAACATCAAAGTTTTTAAAATCAGCTGATTTCTGGTAAAAGACGATCACGACACTCAGGGAGTTTTTTTATTTATTTTTTTTATTTTAAAGTTTCACAACTTTACTGAAAACAGAAGAATCAGAGCAGCTTTTAATTTGAAGGGTGTGTGTGTGTGTGTGTGTGTGTGTGTGTGTGTGTGTGTGTGTGTGTGCGCGCGCGCGCGCGCGTGCGTGTGTGCGTGTGCGTGTGTGTGTGCAGTGCTGTCGATGCAGCGTCAGTGCAGCACTCTGTCCAACGACAGGAAGTTCCTGCTGGACATGCTCTACTCTAAGACGTCCAGCTCGGCGCCGCTGAGCCCGACTGCTGCTGCTCCTCCAGACACCACCGAAGAAGAAGGGACTGCTCAGCCTGGTGAGAACACACACACACACACACACACACACACACACACACACACACACACACAGGTGCGCGTGCACGCCTCACAGCAGTCTGTGAACATGTAAAACACTTGCACGTGTTTCTGAGACACCAAAATATTTTTTTAGGAAAAATATAAAATCAGTTTTTTGCATTTTGCTTCTTTCAGAGTAAAAGTTTCTTTGTTTTGTACGAACGATGATAAAAAATCATGTTACGTTATAAAGTGAAGTGTTTCTTTAACCCTTGAACTCCTGGATCCGCATCAGTCGCCAGCGTTTTAACCTCTAAAACCTCAGAAAAAAATCTGTTTGGATATTATCAAAAAAGTATTTATATTCTGTTGATTATATATTTAAAATTATGTTACAGAAAAAAGAATATGTTCTTTAGGTCTGTTTGTTTTTTACTGTTCTTTTTTGTGCTTATTTTCGTGTAATTTTTTTCAAATTTTTAATTTTTTTTTGCAATTTTTGAGCCATTTCTTGTCAAGTTTGACGGTCGTTATTAGAATAAATCGGTAAAAGTGTTTATTCTGCAGAATAAAATACTGTAATGTTTCATCTGCATGTGTTGGCGAGTTTAATGTTGCAGCTGGTGAAGCTGGAGCTCATTTTAACACTTTAAATACCTCTGCATCTTCTGTAATGAGTCATAAACTCACTGAAGCTGTCAGATAAACGTAGTGGAGTAAAAAGTTCACTTTAAGCTACAGCACTTTAAAACTGTTGAGTACTGCAGTAAATGTCCCTCCCGTCTCTGAGAAACTGTGCGCTCTGTTTGTTGGTTCAGGAAATCCAGGCAGAGTGAGACCTCCTCTGTGTGTTGTCGTCCTCTCAGGTGGAGACGCCGGCGCTCGCGGCCGCGTGTTGGAGCGTCTGTCCAGCTTCACGGCGCGCTCTGCCGAGCCGTGCAGCCCCAGCGAGAGCAGCGCGTGCCGCAGGGCGGAGCTGGAGGGGCTGGAAGGCTCCGCCCAGGCGGCGCTGGCCCGACTCGCAGAGGAGCAACAGGTATGAACAGGAAGTCACTGTGTTTTTATCTGCTGCTTCCTGTTTGTCATCGTGTTTGATGACTTCAGTGACCGCTCGCCAAGACACGCCCCCCTCAGGTACTGCTGCCTGTCAGCCTGTCGGGACGTTTCCAGGATTTTAGGACATTTTTGGGATTTTAGGGCATTTCTAGTATATTAGAATATTTCTACGTTTTTAGGACATTTTCAGGATTTTAGGACATTTCTGCATTTTTAGGAAATTTCTAGGATTGTAGGACATTTTCAGGATTTTAGGACATGATTAGTATTTTAGGAAGTTTCTACATTTTTAGGACATTTCTAGTATTTAAGGACATTTGCATGATTTTAGGACACTGTAGGATGTATTGTAGGATATTTCTTCGTTTTTAGGACATTTCTGGGATTTTAGACGCTTCTCAGATTTTGGGACATTATTAGGGTTTTTCGGGTGCTGGTGGTCGGGTTTAGTGAGCGGTCAGAATCGGTCGATGTATAACAAACATCTGATGTTGCTCCGTCAGAACCGCCACCTCCGTCAGCAGAGCAGCATCGACGTGGAGAGCCACGCCCGCCGCCTGGAGACCACCCAGATGACCCCGCTGGGCCCCGGGGGCCCGGCAGACGCCTGGGACCAGCTGCAGCCGAGCGCCGCAGCCCTGCGCATCAAAGACCTGGACTTCTCCGACCTGCTGGATGAGGAGGACATCGACGTGTTGGACATGGACACCTTCGACTCCTCCTCCTCCGGCGCCTCCTGCTTCTCCGGCGTCCCTCCTCCACCTCCTCCTCCCCCTGGCCTGGGTGCTCCTCCTCCTGCTCCTCCTCCTCCCCCGGGCCTTGGTGCTCCTCCTCCTGCTCCTCCTCCCCCTCCTCCACCAGGAGGTTCAGCCCCTCCTCCACCTCCCGGTGCTCCTCCACCTCCTCCTCCTCCTCCTCCCCCGGGTTACGCGGCGGCGGCGGCGGCGTTCTCTCAGAAGAAGAAGAAGACGGTGAAGCTGTTCTGGAAGGAGCTGAAACAGGCCGACGGGCCGCACAAGTGTCGCTTCGGCCGGGGGACGGTGTGGGCGTCTCTGGACAAGGTGGCGGTGGACACGTCCAGACTCGAGCACCTGTTTGAGTCCAAAGCTAAGGAGCTGCCCGTCGCCAAGGTAACCAGGCCTGCCGCAGCTGGGAGGAACAGGTGCATTGTGGGAAATTCTAAGTGCAGCACGTTTTCAACACGAAAGATTAAATCCAGCAGAGAGCGCCGACGAGTTTTAACTCTGCGCCGAATAAATGTTTGTTAAAAAATAATATTCCTGTGAAATAAGTTAAATATTTAATTATTATCATTACTTGTTTTTTTAGATGTTTTTTTTTAAATAATTTTCCAAAGCTGCTAATTTCTTGCAATTTGCAGAACAGTTTTTTGTTGTTTTCAAAAGAAAGCAAACTAATTTTCTCGCTTTTTTAAGGTTGAAATGCTCGTGAACGCAGCACAAGCACAGTGATGATCTGGGTTTCAAAGGGTTAAAAACAGCTGCTGCGTTCACAGACTTTTATTCTTATTGACATAATGAGATCTTCTGTTTATTCCATCAGAGTCATTTAAAGGGTTAATAACATGATGTCTCTGAGCAGAAAGGACCGGAGACCAAGAAGTCCGAGATTCTGGTTCTGGACCCAAAGAGGAGCAACGCCATCAACATCGGGATGACCGTCCTGCCCGCCGTCCACGTCATCAAGACCGCCATCCTCAACTTTGACGAGTTCGCCATCAGCAAGGAGGGCATCGAGGTACTGAGCACTTCCTGTCAGCAGAGGGCGCCATTTCCTGACAGTAGAATCAGTGTACATCCATGTAGATAATAATAAT
>NW_024619604.1:0-1549 GCF_008729295.1 Plectropomus leopardus | reverse complement strand
ACAGCATTAAAACAGTTGATGATTTATGATTTTCTGTTTTACCGTGAATAGCCATCTCAACCTTTTGGTAGAGGCCCATATTTAAATAATTATGGGGTATGTTAAAATTAAAATTAACACTGATTTCTGTAGTTATAGCCCTAAGGCTATAAAAAATGCAAATGCATTTTTTTCTATTGCTTTTTTTACTTGATGAAGACTTTAAAGGGTTAAGGCACATAGAGTAGGTTGCAAGTCAGGTGTACGACTCCCAGTGATGCAGGATGCATAACCAGCTGAAACAGGAAAGAAAATGAAAACCCCTTTAAAAGAAATTACCCGAATCAGAACCTAAAAGCATAAAGCCCGTCCTCGGCTAATTGCAGCAGTGACAGCCGAATGTTCCTCCCTGTTAGCCTTAATGGGACCTGTAAATACCCGCTCCCATCAGCAAAGCAGAGAAGGACTGCCTTGATGATGCGTACAATCAGGACATTTTAATAACTGTTTTTTCTTGTCCTTCCCTGCAGCAGTCAGAATTGTATGGATGCATTTGAGGTTATTTCCCTTTCAACATCTAGAAATGAACATTGACATTGCCTTGATCCTTAGGTCTGTTCGTGCTGAATGACAAACCTGTATTACATTAACGACAGTTGCGCATCACAAATATGGCCCATTGTGAGACAGATGTAACAATCTAGAAGAGGTCAGCCACGGGGGGGAGGTGCTTCGAATGGTCAAATACACAATAAAAGAAGCAATAGGGAGCGAAAGTGGGCTGGAGGGTGGGGAGGAGAGGCTAATATTGATCCTTTATCATCCTTGAAAGCCTTCTCTGCCTCTGAGGACACTTACTGTGTGCCTTGAATGGTGGTGGTGGGAGGTATGTGGGTGATAGTCCGTTCCTCTTTTTGTGATTTGTAAGAAATGAAAAGGATCATAGCGATGTTTTTGAATGTTTCAGTCCTTTAGCTGCAAATTACATTTCCATAACTGCCAACTATTTTTTACGTTGCAACCATAATCTTCCATTCATTTAAATATATACGCAACTTTTCCACATTAAAACATCTAAAAACGACGAGAGCAATGTAATGTATTTTGTTGCGTTGTGTACTTACATTATCCCCATTATTATTCCCGAGGAATCTGTAATTTTGTTCAAGGAAACAGTTGTCATATCTCCTTAGTGCATGCGTCAGTTGTGATTGTTTTAGAAGTTGTTATAAATTGACTTTATCCAGTTTTAAGCCGTGTTTTTATGATACACTTTTTAGATCATGGTCATTTTTACTATTTGTTTTAACCAAACGACTTCAGTCACTGGATATTTGAAGCTTAAGTTATCAGAGACCCAAACTGAGCAAATTTTAGCGGCAGTTTGGAGTCATTCCCACATACACCATCTTGTTTTTGTTAATGCAGTCTTGAGTGCAAAATGTATATTAATCTGCCGCTGAAAATAGTCCCCTACAAAAGCATTTACTCCTGAATGATGAAAACTAAAGTGGACAGCTATTTCAGGACAATATTGAAACATTTAAAAAAATCTAACTATATATACATA
>NW_024619603.1:0-1449 GCF_008729295.1 Plectropomus leopardus | reverse complement strand
CAACCCCTGATTCTTTCAGATCTATTACATAACTTTGGCAGCCATTTCGTTCCCCTTGGCAACAGCAGACTATTCGTCATAAAGCTTAAACTGATACCTGATGCAGAATCTAGATGAAAAGAAATCATTTTCTTAATTACTTTGGCATTTAACTACTGCTCACTACATGACAAAAAAATCATAAAACGTGGAATAATAAGAAAATTCTGCTGTATTGGGCTGCAGCACAGTAAAAGGCTGTTATTAGGCAGGTTAATTTAAAATAATTTCATAAAACACAGTGTTGAGTCTTGATTTAGGTTATAAATGTATCACATATTTCTTTATATTTCAGAGTTTTTTCTGTATTTATTTATTATTGTCTTTTTAATGTGTTTCATTTTTGCTTTTTTGATTTTGAGAAATAAAATGAGACATAAAACAAATATATTGTTGGCCAAAAAAAGGTGGTGATGGATGAAGAATTCAGATCCTTTACTTAAGTAAAAGTATTGATACCATACTGTAAAAAATACTCTGTTAGAAGTTAAGGTTCTGCTGTGAGAGTGCTACTTAAGTAAAAGTAAGAAGTATAATCAGGAGTAAAAGTACCCAATACAGAAACACTTAAAACAAATCAAAAGGCAATAAACAACTTTTTTTTAAAAATAGAATCGATTTAATGTTTATTGAGAGTTCATTGTTCTTTTCCAATTTTTTAATTGATTAATTATATATTAATTTCAACTGTACCTGTTAAACCGTTTAGTAATTCAGAATATAACTAAGCAAATTTTATAAAGTGTTTTTATGCAAAAATCTTGGTGTCACATAAATGTAGTGAAGTAAAAAGTAGAATATTTCCCTCTGAAATGCAGTGGTGTGAAAATATAAACAGGCATGAAAAGAAAACACTCCAATAAAGTACAAGTGCCTCAAATATGTACTTAAGTTCAGTCCTTGAGTAAAAGTACTTGGTGATATTCCACAGCTGGTTAAAAAAAGCTTTAATTATGCAGGTTATTTAAAAAATTTCACTGTGCTGTTTCTTGATTTAGGCTTTAAAATTTGTCATGTACGTCTTTCTGTTCTGCAAATTTTCCTGAATGTTTTGTCTTTTCCACAAGTTCTCTTTTTAGATAACTGATTTTGAGAGATAAAATGAGAAATTAATTAAGCATTTTGTTGACCCAGTTGTGTGTTTTTGTGTAGACAGGAGGAGAGGAAGATGTTGGGGTTAGAGGTCTTCGCGCTCTGTCTTCTTTTCGGAGCTCTGACTCACGGCCAGCCGTCAGAGTGCACCAGTGAGTCCCATAAAGCCGTTTTACCTCACAGCCGAAATAACATGTCATGTTAATATGTCATCAGAGGAGGGGAGTGGACGGGTGTGACTTTGTGTTTTGTTTTTGTTTGTTTGTTTTTTGACTCTCCCTGAAGCTACATGTATTTTCTTTAAGCTTACATAAGTGA
>NW_024619602.1:0-1009 GCF_008729295.1 Plectropomus leopardus | reverse complement strand
TTTGCTGTGTGTATTTGTGGATTTTATCAACTCACAGAGAGCCTGCTGACAACCTCAGTAAAATTGATGTAACAACCATTTTAATCGTTTTTAAAAATAACAAATTTCCCAGTGCTTAAAATTACTTAGAACTTAGATTAGACTTCTCCTTTTTTATTTTTTTTCCAACATAATACATTTGAGTTTTGGATGGTTGGCAACACAAAACAAGCAAACAATTATCTACTAAACAAATAATCAGTCCATAATGAAAATCATTGTTATTGCAGCTCAACCACAACAGCCACCCACAAACACTGACGGCAAGGTCATTATACTCAGCCTCATCCTCCCTCATAATGTGAGACACACTACACACAGCACACCCAGTGTGCACATATGCACACTGTCACACACCCTGAGCTCTAACTGGCCCCCACTGAGGTTCATATGGAGTGGTGCCATGTCTTCTGGCAGCTCCCGGCACAATAACCCAGTCAGTAGATTAGCAGCGATAGCATCACCGGCCCCGCACACAGCAAACAATGGCCACTCTCTCTGCCCCACACACTGACGCAGGGCCATTTCGCATGACTCTCACTTGTGTCAAACGGGCAAATATGTGTTTGTTTACTCACACAATCACACGGTGTCGAGTCCTGTGGTCAAAGCACATGGATCGCTCAAAGAGATTTTTCCAAGAATTTCCAACCCTTCACACCTCCCGATTTACAAACTTTCAATTTCTTTACCAGCTGAGTCTGGCTCTTAGAAGAGAAAGAGTTCAGGAGGTGAGAGTTCGATGTCGTGGCATGCTTCTTCAACAGCCAGCAGCAGGTAAAATAGCAATACAAGATAAGTGTCAAAACGGAGGCGAGAGTGAAATATAAAGTGACTTACAGCTCCGGCTGAGGTGGGAGCTGCTGATTTCTCCCTGTTGCTCAGATGTCAAGTTGCTTTGTGGAGGTTCACGCTGAGACGGGCATCGCACCGCCCGTTAAACGCACACCAATGCTGTCAGATAGTGGAA
>NW_024619601.1:0-1017 GCF_008729295.1 Plectropomus leopardus | reverse complement strand
TTTTATTTGTATAGCTCCTATTAAAAAAGTTACAAAGTGCTTCACAGAGTGCATAAGAATAAAACAAATAAATAAATCAATGTTTAGAGTTAAGATTAACGTGCACTGGGACAAATCTAAGCAAAAGAAAATAAAACAAAAAAATAAAAATAAAAATATGATTTAAGCAATGATTTAAAGACAAGCAGTGTGTTAGCTTGCTTAATCTTCTCAGGCAGAGATTTCAAGAGGGTAGGGGCCTCTACAGGGCCCATTTCAGCCCATTTACTACCTACATGGGCCCCATATAGCTTTATTAGGTTTCTTGCACATTATGATGATTGTTTCATAAATCAAATGTCTCCAAATTGCATATATTTTTAGCTTCAGTTCTACTGGTTGGGTCTTATGAAAGATGTGCTCCTCATAAAAACTGAAGTCCTGCTTACAGTAGTCATTGCACCTGCTAATTCGGCTCACTGAAAGTGGGGGTGGAGAGTTAGGCACAAGGGCGGAACAATAAGCTCCATATCTGCTCACATCTGTCAGTCACGTCTGACTGTCAGTACCAGAAACAAGGGACTGATGCAGAGCGTCGCAGCAGAGGTCTCATGTACCTCTCACCTTCGGCAGGTAAACACAAGATCTATTCAACCACATGCTAATGCTCAACAACCCGAGCTGTTCAATTTCAAGTTTGTAAATCTAAAATAGCTCACAAGAGGTCTGTATTTACTCTTTCAACCAAGAAGCTCGTTAAAAACACACACAAAAAACAGGATAACCTACTTTCTCCTTTAGAGCCTTTGTAACAAGCACACGAGAACAGTGAAAAAAAATCAGGTTTATCCAACAGGAATTCATTTGTTTGAAATTTGGTTTTGCCGATGCATTTGCTTATTTGCATGGTAAAAAAAACAAACAAAACTGCTTCATGTTGGTATTAACAGTCCGCCATACCGCAGTGATTCTGACTCTGCTGTTGACAATTCAATTCTTAAAAATGAAAAACATTGATCGAAACTTTTATGTGGCCGT
>NW_024619600.1:0-1228 GCF_008729295.1 Plectropomus leopardus | reverse complement strand
TGTGTGTGTGTGTGTAATTTTATAAACCAATAATTAGTATGAACATAAAATATTTTTCTGGACACCATCCGCAGTTTTTTTTGATAATTTTCTAATAATTCTCGCCCTTTTTGAAAACCAATTTTTGGGTCATTTTCATGTCATTATTTTTGCTTCTTTCATCATCTTGAAATAATTTCTTGCAATTAGTGGGACATTTCTCGCCATGCTGGTGATCGTATTTTTGAAAGAAATTAAACCAGTTTGCAAACGGTTAAATGATGCTGGTCAGTTTTGGGTACACTACTACTACTACTACTACTACTGCTACTGCAGAGGCTACTGGAACAGTTCATTTCTGTAACTATATGGACCAGTTTTAGTAAAGAATTCAGCTTTAAAGTGTCCTGTGGGTTCTTACGAGAAGACTCGGCCTTCTTCCCTGAAGGTGTTGAGACCCTCGTCACAGGACTTGGATCTCTCTGTGGTGATGGCCAGCAGGTATGAGGAGCGGCGACCTTTAATACTGCCTGAGGAGAGAGAAGACCAGTCAGAGCGAGGAGACGAGGAAGGCCGACAAAGAGGGGATTAAAAATATGCGCTGTGTGGCAGTGATGTGTGAATTGACAAGAAGATGAGTGAATGAAATGCTATGTTATTTTGATTGTGAGTATTATGCAGGTGGATGGATTAAGGGGTTAAACACGTACGTACTGCATAATGAAGGAGTAGCGTGACATTTGGATTTTAACCACTTCCTTTGTTATTAAAGTTTTTCAGAAAATATGGAGAAATGTCACGTCCAGTATAAGAAACATGTGGACAGAATCCTAACTTTTGTGGGGGGTTTTTTTGTTTTTTTTTATGAACTTAGCATTTTTCGAATCGTTTTGACACCATATAAACAAGATAAGTCAGCTATGACCCAAAAAGTGTTTTGGAGAGTCCAACCATAAAATAAAAATCTAAAAATTCTGTTGCATACACAACAAACAGCATACTCATTACAACTTGTGGATATGTAATAAAACATTCACTTTGAAATGTGGATCCACATCACTTTTCTTACGCTGCATTCATATACTTTTTTATGTCAAGCTGTTTTTAATGAATTATTATATTTTTAAGCACCTTTTGTTGGGTCATTTCCTTGTTTTTGATGTTGTAGTATTTATTTAAATTTCCTGTATTTTTAGTTTTGGATAATCCTTTTCTCCAATTTTTAGGTATTTTTCTTGTAATATTTTTT
>NW_024619599.1:0-1213 GCF_008729295.1 Plectropomus leopardus | reverse complement strand
ATAAACAACATAATTCAATGTATCATCCTAAAGAATAAATGTTATTATCAATTACCCCCCCAAAAAAATTATCACCTCATGGTTAGAGGCATTAATAAAAAAAAAGGAAAACAGTAAAATATAAAAACTGAACTGTCTGAACTGTAAATAATACAACAAAGAAACTTTGTTACTTCTCAAATAATTGACCAACAATTCAGTTTGCTTTAGCATAAAAATAAAAGAAAAACAAACTGGATGTAAAATTTATCATTCTTTCAAAAAACTACAGTAGATTTTAAATCACTAAAAAAATAATCAAATTCATTTTTCTCCTGGAAACAACAAACATGATTCAAATATCACAATAAAACAGCGAGGTGGCTCTCAGATAAACATGATTCACTTAAAATAAGTTATGTACAGAAGGTGGTGTATGAAAGAAAAAAAGACTTCCTTTTTAACATCCAGCGTATGAACATAATTTGTTGTCTATTCATTTAAAATGTTTAAAAACCCTGAGCATATATGTCATCAATAGATGCATGTATAACCTGAGGATATGTGATCAATTTTCACGTTAGATACTGACTTGATCACACATAAAACAGGATCATTAATGATATTGACAGATCTTCTCTCGCCCTGCACAAGTTTCTTGCACATAATTAACCACATAAAAGGTGTACGAAAGGTAATAATATATTACCATTCAGGAGAATGAAGTGTGTTGCATGTTAGTAGCACCTTAGGTAGTCACTAGGTGGGTTTTCTGTTACAGATTTGTGCAAAAATTAAGCAATATTTTCTATATGTCGATAAAACGGCATTGCAAAATGACTGCATGACGAAGCATGCAAAAACTTTTGGGTGATAAATGAGAGCTACGTGTTTCCACGAGGCGAATTTTAATTTGCGTAATTTTAGGGTAATTGAAAACCTGTGTAGTGTGTTGAAACTGTCTCCAGAGTGCCATTTTCTGCAGCTTTTGGAGGCCAAAGTGACGTTGGCTCTGCACACAAACTGCACGTGTGACACGATGCAAGAGACGCAAGTGCACAGCGGACAAAATGGCCCTGAGGGTTAACCACAAAGCCTTCTCTGTGAGCTTTCTGATGTAGTCGGAGAGAGTTCATTTATGCTACATTGAGCTCTTACATAACATGTGGTGGGATAAAACTCTCCACGCAGACACACACGCTCATATACTGTAGAGGACATTACAAACCTCCCC
>NW_024619598.1:0-1008 GCF_008729295.1 Plectropomus leopardus | reverse complement strand
GCAGTTGATCAAATGTCTTGAAAATACTTGGAAATAGATTCTTCCTTATATTTATCAGAACATACACACCAATGACCATACAGTTTACAGTAAATGATGAATGCTTTTATTTCTCTGCCAAGCACCCTGCCAGCTCCTCTCTGACTCATGAAAACATTTTAGAGACACACAAACATACAGTCCACTCTGCCATATGCTTTGCAGCCTTGTAATTGAAGGTGGAAATTTGAAAGAGTGTTTTGATGAACCCAGGGAAAGGTTGGTTAGTGTGTCAAAACAGAACAGATTTTACTGTCTGCATTTCATTCAAAATACACCTTGTGCGACCCACCTTTTCATCAGTTGCCTCTGCGGCACGTGTTCATAATATTCACAGCTCATCCATGACTCTTATCTCATGATGTGTTGAATGAATCTCAGGTTGAAAATTGCCAAGAGAAAAAGGCTTGGTTGCAGGCTTTAATAGAGGCCAATTTAGTTTCTAATTATCTAACGCGAGTGTTGGAGCAGCATGCACGGGGCTTCACAGTTGGGGAACGGATTAAATGGCACCAAACTGGGCAAAACACGTGCCACATGCTGAGCACACAAACACTCGCAGAGATTATCTTCGCACGCTCCCACTTCCACATATGTTGGTTGTGGTGGTTCAGAGAGTTTTTACTGGGAAGATTCCCGTCCGTTAGAAACGAGTAGATGCTTGAGTCTATTTTTTGACTTGGGGTAGATAATTCTTTATTTTAAACCACTGCACCTATGCTTGCTTGTGTGGTCCTCATCATAGCAAGGTGAATTGAGGAAAATATAAGTTGACAAGAGCAGAGCTGCGCCGCTAGTCCTACATTGAGAACAAACACAGACAGCAATGCATTATAATCTGTTATTATTATTACTAGAGAAGTGACTTGCCTTAAAGGGAAAGTTGTTTTTTTTTTTTAAAGATGGGTTGTATGAGGTCAGCAACAAAACATATTTTAGCCATCCTAAAAAAGTCCAGCTAAAAAAAAA
>NW_024619597.1:0-1207 GCF_008729295.1 Plectropomus leopardus | reverse complement strand
AGAGGGACAGTCAGTCAGAGGGACAGTCAGTCAGAGGGACAGTCAGTCAGAGGGACAGTCAGTCAGAGGGACAGAATGACAGTCAGAGGGACAGACGGGGGGACAGACGGTACCTGATGGGGATGTCGTTCATCACCTCTCTGAACATGGACGGTGAGATGACGGGCTCACAGTCGCTGGGCAGTAAGGGGTCGTGACCTTTATCGATCACCTTCCTCTCCAGCAGCCAGCGATTAAAGGACTCCCGGGGCGGATCAATACCTGGACACAGGGACACAGGGACATCACCGGGACACCGTGGGAAGCTGTCTGTGTGTCCTCAGCAGTACAGACAGACAGACAAGTGGAACTGATTGACAGAGAAACAGTTGGACAGACGTGTCCTCACCTTCCCTCTGGAGACACAGCTCGTGGTAGTGCTGTCTCAGCTTGGTGACGAGCTGCGCCCTCTGCAGCTCGATCTCGGNAATGACAGTCAGTCAGAGGGACAGTCAGTCAGGGGGACAGAATGACAGTCAGAGGGACAGTCAGTCAGGGGGACAGAATGACAGTCAGAGGGACAGTCAGTCAGGGGGACAGAATGACAGTCAGTCAGGGGGACAGAATGACAGTCAGTCAGGGGGACAGAATGACAGTCAGAGGGACAGAATGACAGTCAGAGGGACAGTCAGTCAGAGGGACAGAATGACAGTAAGAGGGACAGTCAGTCAGAGGGACAGTCAGTCAGAGGGACAGTCAGTCAGAGGGACAGTCAGTCAGAGGGACAGTCAGTCAGAGGGACAGTCAGTCAGAGGGACAGTCAGTCAGAGGGACAGAATGACAGTCAGAGGGACAGACGGGGGGACAGACGGTACCTGATGGGGATGTCGTTCATCACCTCTCTGAACATGGACGGTGAGATGACGGGCTCACAGTCGCTGGGCAGTAAGGGGTCGTGACCTTTATCGATCACCTTCCTCTCCAGCAGCCAGCGATTAAAGGACTCCCGGGGCGGATCAATACCTGGACACAGGGACACAGGGACATCACCGGGACACCGTGGGAAGCTGTCTGTGTGTCCTCAGCAGTACAGACAGACAGACAAGTGGAACTGATTGACAGAGAAACAGTTGGACAGACGTGTCCTCACCTTCCCTCTGGAGACACAGCTCGTGGTAGTGCTGTCTCAGCTTGGTGACGAGCTGCGCCCTCTGCAGCTCGATCTCGG
>NW_024619596.1:0-9990 GCF_008729295.1 Plectropomus leopardus | reverse complement strand
CATGTTGAAAAATTGACCGAAAAGGCAAGGCTATAGTATGGCAAAAATGTCAAAATATGACACGTCCTAAAAACAGCTGAAAACACTTCAAAACAGCATAAAATAGCGTGCCGAGATGCGCAATTGCATAGAACCCTGCAAAAACAGCCAAAAAAAACAAAATACAGCATGTTGAAAAATTGACCGAAAAGGCAAGGCTATAGTATGGCAAAAATGTTGAAATATGACATGTCCCAAAAACAGCTGAAAACACTTCAAAGTAGCATAGAATACACTGCCGAGATGCGCCATTACAAAAAATGCTGCAAAAACGGCCAAAAACACCATAATAAGGCATGTTGAAAAATTGACCGAAAAGGCAAGGCTATAGTATGGCAAAAATGTCAAAATATGACATGTCCTAAAAAAAGCCGAAAACACTTCAAAACAGCATAGATTAACCTGCCGAGGCGCGCCATTGCACAGAATGCTGCAAAAACAGCCAAAAAACCCAAAATACGGCATGTTGAAAAATTGACCGAAAAGGCAAGGCTATAGTATGAAAAAAAATCAAAAAAGGGCATGTTCAAAAAAATGACATGTACTAAAAACAGCTGAAAACATCTCAAAACAGCATAAAATAGCATGCCAAGACAAGCCATAGCATACAATATTACAAAAATGGCCAAAAACACTCTAATATGGCATGTCCATTATAAAAAGTTTGAGAACTGCTGGTGTACCGTATAAAGATCTGCATGTGTGTGGGAGTGTGCATACCTGCTCTCTTTGTCTGAACGTTGCTCCTCTTTAATGAACTGCTCCATCTCTTGTTGCTGATTCCTGAGCTCCAACAACTCCAGCTGCAACACGAGTGAAGTGGAATCAGTACCTTATCCGCTGTTTAATCCAACATGTTACGACACATTACTGCCATCCTCTTCGACCTTTATGAGCTAATTCATTTTGTTCAAAGTTGATGTATAAGCCTGCAGATAAGATTTTTTCCCAAGTAATTTTTCTGCCAAGACCATGGTGTTTATTTTAAGTTTTTCAACTTTAATAATTCTTTTTTTTTTTCCCCCATACCGTAGTGAGGCGCTCCAATGCAGAGAAACGCTCTTCCCAGGTGGCGGTGGATTTCTCGAAGGCCTCGTGCCTCTTGAGGAGTTTCTCAACCTCATCTACAGTGTGACCCAGGTCTCTACTGGACACGTAGGGTTCCTGAGCGATCAGCCAGGCCTCAGCCACTGAGGCGTCCCGTGCAAACTGACACACCTCCAGCACTGGAGACAACAAAGACAGTGGTCATTATGTACGCTGGCCATTATTTGAACTCTGCTGTTCATAAAGTTACATGAATACATGAATACTTTTTATAGTCAAGACTATTTTCCATTTTTAAAACAAGTTCATTTTTGAAAAGTTTACAAAAAGAAACAAGTTTTAGAAATGTATTGTATTGTATTTAGAATGACATTCTTGCAAGGGAGGAGATATTTTAAGGAAGGTTTTTTTTTTTTTTTTTAAAGAGATATTTTTGGAAAGACTACAACTTTTAGAAAATAAGGACATTTTTGTAAAGCAAGTGGCCTTTTTGGAGATTCTTTTTTTCTTTTAACAAGGATGTCGAAAATTTACGAAGTGAAGACATGTTTTAGAAATGTTGGACATTTTTGTAAGGGCAGAGGAATTTTGAGGGGAAAAACATATGTGTTTACAAAGGACAAGGACACTAAGACATTTTTAAAATTTCTGTATATTGTAAATGAAGGACATTTTGCCCCTGGGTTGGGCATTTTTAGAAAGGATTTTGGAAAGTTTACAAAGTGGAAAGGACACAAGCATATTTTTAGAAGATGATTTTTACAGAATAGAGACATTTTTGTCATGCTTTTCTTTAGAGCATTTTTTAGGACAGTAGGACATTTTTATCAGGGGAGTGGGGCTATTTTTACAAAGGTTTTTTTAATAGGACAACTTTCAGAAAGTTTATAAAATAAAGACAAGGTAAAAGGACATTTTTCGAATGTGTAAATATTTTGGAAACTAAAAACATTTTGAATGAAATTTGGAGATTTTAGGAAGTGAGGGCATTTTTAAAAGTAAATAATTTTTATTTAAAACGAGAAAAATTTTAGAAATGGAGGAGGACATTCTCTGGAAAATGAAAACATGTTGAGACATGGAGGATATCTTTGAAACTGAGGACATTTTCAGAAATATTACAGTCAGCTTTAACTGTGGTTGTCAATTTTTTATAAAGTAGCAATTTCTATCTAGACTTAAATCTTTGATGCTGAATAGGGAAGATTAAAAGAGCACATATATAAGTTTTATCATCAGTTAGTCATTGGCATATTTGTGAAAGGAATAATGTAAAGGATTTTTATTTTAGGGGTTGAGGGTTATCGTGGTTTTACTCACAGAGTCTAAGCCAGTCCCATCTGTCGTCCCACTTGAACATCATCTCCTTCCTTTTCTCCATCAGCTGGACCAGCTTCTCTTTGATCTGACACAAGCAGTTATAACAGTCGCAGTTACATATCAGCATTATTAAACATCTCAGCTCCAAGAGCGGCTATTATCCTCCAAGAATTAGTATTGTGAAGTAATTAACCGCACGTAAAATTCAGGCCGGGGTCAATTGCTCATTTAAATTCTTTTGGCTTTTCCATTTCTAATTAGTGTTTGCTTTATAGTCTCCCTGATGAGTGTAAGATGAGTGGAAATTTTTCTTTCGTGGCAATCCAATTGGTTCCATTGTGCCAGACAAGAACAATCACTCCCAGAAAAGTAATTAAATCTAATGAAAGCAGCAATTTGAGGCCCAGCTGAGGATGAAAAGAAGCTGTCTCTGCTGCTGAAGCCTTACCTCAGCAGAGTCTCGGTGCTTGCGTGTCAGCAGGGCTTTGCCGAGGTCTATGCAGTCAGTGAATTTTGCTCCCCTGGCCTCGATCTCGGAGCGGATCCCCTGGTGGTACTTCTGCAGGAGCTCCACAGATGAGACATCCCTGATGAAGAGGAGGAAAGATATAAAGTGATAAGATGTAATGCATGAAGTGCATCTACCTCTGTTGGTAGGGACGGGAACTGCAACAGCCATGACCAACTTCTCGCAGCTGTCCTCTGTCTAATACAGGCAGTGGTGAAATGTGAGAATAATACTTCATGACAGTTACAGAAAATGACTGAATACTTCATGACAGTACTTTTGGGAGTACCTGTACCTTACTTGAGATTGTATATTTCTGTCAACTTTCACTTTTGCTCCACTACATTTTCTAAATAAAATGTACTTTTACTCCACTACATGTCCCCAACACATCTTTGTTACTTACTGCAAAATAGGAAAGGACATGAGGAGGGGAAGATGGAAGGAAGGAAGAGAAAAAAAACAAGGCACAAAACAAGGAATGAAGGGGAAGCAAAAACTGGATTTTGCTTTTTAACCCCTTAGAAACATGGGCAAAAGGCAATGAGCAACAAAAGAACAAGTGACCCAAAAATTAGCAAGGTATTAGTGAAAAAACAGAAAGGCAAAAAAAAATGTTTATTTAGAATTTCTGCTTGTGTGCAAATTGATTTTAGGGTGAATTATAGTTTTTTTCTGTAATGAAACAAAAATAAAAATTGCATACTGCCTTTAATCACCTGATTATTCTTCATTAAAGTTATTATGACTTCCATATCACATGTGGTTAAAATAAGGAAACCAATTTAGACCAACTGGGACCAACTACTGAGAGCAATGCCTATCATAACAAATTAAAATCTGTTTTAAAATGTGTGTTTATCGATTTAATTATACAATGAATAATATGAAATTCATTAATTCATTCATTATTGGTAACTGCTTATCCTTTGCAGGTTGCCTGGGGCTGGAGGCTATCCCAGCTGACGCTGAGCGACAGGCGGGTAACCCCCAGACGGGTCGCCAGACTATCACAGGGCTGAGACAGAGACAGACAAATTCACACCTTCGGGCAATTTTAGAGTCACCAATTAGCCTAACCTGCATGTATTCAGACCATGGGAGGAAGCCAGTGAACCTGGGGAGAGCATGCAAACAGAGTAACCCACTTACTGTGAGGCGTCAGTGCTAACCACTGCATCACAGAGCCACCCACCTTCATATGAAATATATAGTTTTAATTCATTGATTTTATTTGAGCCTATATTCTAAGACTTAGTTGAGAATATTCATACTAACATTTTTTTCGATTGACTCATGATATTCATAAATTCAAAACACAAACACTCAAAGGCAAGGTTTCAGGTGTCTGATTCATATCACCTTTTAGAAAATAAAAGAAAACAGCCTTTGGAAATGGAAGAAATGTTGATAATTTCCCACTTTTAATAAATAATTTACTTGACTTTGAATCTTATTACTTTGTAGACTTTCTTTTTCTCTTTCAGACCAGCATAGAATATGAATTATGTATATACACATCTAGTAATTCTCCTTAGAAACCTCATTTAACTCAGTTAAGCTCTGTGTTGAGGGCTGTTTTTATCCTTCTTGCCCACAAAAATGACATGTTCATATTTAAACTGACTATTGAAATTGATGTGAATAAAAAGTAAAGATACTCTCCTTGGGAAAATAGGAGAAAACACCCTTTGGAATTGGCAGAAATCAATGTTAATAATTTGACTATTTTATTAATTATTAATTATTTTAGCTCACATCTTATTACTGAGTAGACATTTTATTGTTTCTACCTGGCCAGCATAAAAAATGAATTATACATATAGAAATAATACTTAAAACTCATGTAAGCTCTGTGTTAGGAGATGTCTTTTATTCATCTATACCCACAAAAAAAGTGAATGTCCAAATTTAAATTGAGTAGTATTACTGATGTGAATAAACCGCAAAACTCAAAAACTCAAAGGGCAACGTTTCAGGTTTGTTTTTCATCTGTCTGAATCAGTGCTAATATCAAGTCAAAATTTTCTGGACTGAAAATCTAAACTTAAACACTCAAGGCTTGCTCACCTGGGTTTCTCCTGAGTCTCAATCTGCTGGATGGTGCTCTCCATCCAAGCCATCAGGTCTCGCACCATGGTGAAAAAGCGGAACTTTTCAGCCGTGTCCACCAGTTGCGCCCTGCGGCCGTCGCAGGCGTCCAGCAGGCCCTTCCAGGCTTCCACCACCTCCCGCTCTGAGGCCTGGATGGCATCCGCTTGGCTCCCTGCATACTGGGCATGAAGCCGTGAAGCAGTCTCCTGGTACTGTTGAACCTAGAGGAAAAAGAAAATCAAGAAAGGTCAAATCATTGAAGTAAATCAAAAAAATTAAAGTCTACCTGCATTCAAAAATTGTGTTTTACTTATTGTAACCTTACATCAGTGTTTGATATGGAACAGTGTTTGGGCCAGGCATGAGATAAACGAGAATTGCTGCTTTGTGGTTGTTTGGCTAAGTGAACCATTTAAGTTGAACTCATAGTTAACATCGACACACATCTTCACCCCATTAGCACAGTTGATCGATACAGTTAGCACAGTTTCAAGGTGGGCACCAAAGATTAATGTTACCAGTTCTGACCAAATGTCTCCCTCTCTGCTCCTAAGATATGACGCTGAGTAATGACAAGAAAAGTGTTTTTGCAGAACATTATGATGACACAGTAAGGTTGACCGATGTTAACCTTTTTGGTATAAAATGTCATCAATTCATAATTTTATCCTATTTGACATATGTGTGTGAAGTTTAGTGTGTGAATTATTGAGTTAAATCCAAAAGCATATTTTATGATGTTGAAGCGACCTTTGTCCACCAAATTCTAATTAGTTTATTTTTGAGTCCAAGACGACATTTGCACCAAATTTGAGGAATTGCCATCAAGGCGTTCCAGACACGTTGTGTTCTCGAGAATGAGATGGACGCAAGGTCACAGTGACTTTGACCAGGGCCACCAAAATCTAATCAGTTTACCAATGAGTTCAAGTGGACGTTTGTGCCAATTTTTAAGAAAAAGGTGCTCTATGTTGTGTCTTAGTGTTTATATAAATAAAAAGCAAAAAAGGAAATCTGAGTGTAAGATTTGTATGTATGAGCAGGATTTTGTTACATTAATCCAGTTTGGAGGTCAATCATGGTCAAATATGTAACTTACACAAGCGTTTGTCAAGGATATTTAGATAATAGAGCTGAAGTAAGCAGCAGAGTGATAGATGATTCCCTAAACAAGATTAACACTCACATTACATTTATTATTTTGAACCATTGTTGATACAGAAATATTGATTACTGCAGCTTCAATTTTTTAAATCTCATCAATCTCAGAGCTATGGGATTAAGAGGCTGATACAAATGTAAGAATCCCCCCACCGGACCACCGTTTACAGCTTCTCACCCTTTGATACAAGTTTTCATGGTTCACCCCAAATATTGCAGCACTCTCTCCTCCCTCTAGATGTGAATCATCAAAGTCTGCCTCTCG
The DNA here is from genome assembly GCF_008729295.1 of Plectropomus leopardus. Classification (NCBI taxonomy): domain Eukaryota; kingdom Metazoa; phylum Chordata; class Actinopteri; order Perciformes; family Serranidae; genus Plectropomus; species Plectropomus leopardus. The sequence continues at coordinate 3,556 of NW_024619596.1, read as the reverse complement.
GCCGCCGCCCGCTGTGTTCCCTCAGAGCAAAAGGGCTGATCCCCTGTGTTGTACCTGTTTGCCTAGAGCGGTGATGTCTCTCTCAAAGGCAGCGTGCATTCTGTGGAAGGACTCAGCTTTGCTGAAGTCCTCTCCAACGTCTTCAGGCAGCTCTTTCTGCTTCTCGTGGATCTGAACCACGAGCTCCTTCCCATCATCAAAGTACCTTAAATAAAAGAATTGATCTCTCAGCCTCTTTGTGCGTATTATCATCACATTTGTCATCCTACTTACAATAATCGACTTATTTGGACACATTTTGTTGGATTACAGGGTTAGACATGAACTCTAAATAGCATCAGTCCAGATAAATGTTTGTCTTTCTGGTGCATCAATACTGTTGTTCTTACTTGAGCAGTTCGTAGGATGTAGTGAGGAGCTGAGCACGAGTGTCGATGAGCTCCAGCAGATCAGCCCAGCTCTCATTGATGGTGTCCTTCCACTCTGCCATGGTGGCTGCCTCCGTGTGGCCGGCTTCGATCAGCTCGTCTATCGTTTCGTTGACCAAATCCACTCGTTCCTGACCCACCATTCCCGTCTCGCGGGCAAACTCTCTGAACTTATCCCTCAGAAGCTGAAGAGAAGAGATAGATATGTTTTATTTTTCTTTGAAAATAGGTAACATAAGAATCTTTTTTTTATGTGGAAGTAGGAATTTAATGTAGTTTCAAAGCTGCACGGGATAATGTTCAAGATGGGGGGCCCATATGGTAACAAGAGAAAGCCAATTTTTTAATTAAGTGCCCAAAAAAAATTGATATCTTCAAATTAGAGGTGACCCCTGATAGGAGCCTGATTCGACTGCCAATGTCACAGTCAAATCTTCACAATTGCAAGAAAATGTGGTACCAGAAAAAAAGATATTTCTATCTGGGCTATAAAAGGGATCTGGATGTCTGATTTTACATAGAGTCCTTGGTTTCTCCCAATAAATCATGATGTATAGACTATTTTGTTATATATGTATAAAGAAGAGCGCTCACGTAAGAACATGGAGGTTACAGAGCTCTAAATATTTGTGAAAATCAGTGAGCGAGGCACGTAGAATCAGACTTTTGCTGCTAGCTGCTTGAATATCTCTCTCTCTGTCTCATCTCAACCAAACTACAGTTACTTAGTGATGTGTTTTGTCTGTCTGTCTATTGATCTCTTCCACTCCCTTTCAGTCCTGCGGACAGCGCAGCTGCAGCACCTACAAACACACACCTACACACGCACCCCAGACACACAACAAACAGCACTGGATGGAATACATCCTTTTTTATTTATTTCTTTTTTTCATCGTGTATGCTGGTATATTGTCCTGCTCTTTTCCTGTTGTATAATCAAAATGACATGTATGTCTAATAGTAGCACTGACAAAAGCAAAATAAATATAGAATTTTTAAGCTATTTTATGGGCCATTTAAGGGAAATGTGGGCACAGTTTGCAATGTTTTGTATGCAACACTGAGAAAACACAAAGGTGGTCCATTTAAAAAGGAACGTAAAGAGACTGTCTGGGACTTAAAAGCCTTTGTTGTCCTTGCATTGACAAAATCAGTTTTTTTGTAGCCACACGTTTAGGCCTCTTGGAATACATTGTATTATAAAATATATTCTTATGCCAAATCATTAAGATAAATTGTTTATTTTGGTGCTTAAGCTCTTTTGTCTGGTGTGGAAATAACTGAAATTGTCTCAAAGTAGAATATGGATCAATAAGCAAAATAAAAACATATCTGAATTATCAGCTGACGATAGGCAAGACTTGACAAATCAGATTAGACGATGAAAATTCTTAGTCCGGGACAGGGCCACTGTAAACTGCATTTATTTATTAAAACAGATGGTCTGTAATCATTATACTAAAAGAAGCAAAAGCATAAAAAACATTGTATAATAGATTATAGGGAAACTATCTGATTGCTTTTCTCTTGTTTATGAGACATTTCTATCATTTGCTCCTTAGTTTTGATTTTTGTTTATTTGTAGATGTAGAAATTCCCAGTCCATGAACATCTCATCATTCATCTAAAACAGCTCCAAAAATAGATAACATGGTTTGTCACTTAAAAAATGGTCACATGCAGCATTTTGTGAATTAGAGAATCTCTACTACATCAATCAGTCAAACTTTATAGCACCTTTCAAACAGGTTAGTGCAATAAAAAAAATACTTTACAGAGCTGACAACAAGACAAATGTAAACAGACTAAGGCAGACAAGAAAAAAATAAATAAAAATGATAAAAATTGAATAATAAAAGGCATTTGGCTCTGTGTCACTTAGAGAGATAAATGGTCACAGATTGTCTATGTTTTTAAGATGATAAAAAGCAAATTTTGGTGAAATATGAGCCATAAAGTTTCTTGTCTGTTGACACAGAGCAAGTCTCTCTAAGTTTATCTGCATATGCTATAATGTTCATATTTTGTATGATCACATCTGTGCATGTTTTTTGTGTGAGTAATACCGTGACGTGGTCCAGGTCCTGGCCCATCTCCTGAGAGGAAGCCACCACGTCTCTCTCTGCGATCCAGTGCTCCAGGTCCTCCACCTCTCGGCTCAGCAGGAAGTGGTGGTAAGTGTGGTCCAGCTTCTTCCTGCGGTCCTCTGCCAGCTCCCTCAGCCCTGCGTACTGCTTATCCACCTGGCCCTGTCGCCTGATGATCTCCTCGCTGCAGACAAGGTGAAAGGAGAGGAAGCAAGGAAATGAGATGCAGGGAGGATGGAGAAAATGAGAAAATGGCGAAGAGATTGGATTTGGGTTTACTCTAGATAAGGCGTGTGATTAGGAAAACAGGAATTATCACACTTGTGTCTCTTATCACCCTAAACCATGACTGACTGGGACAACATGAGTGAATTAGCATCCTCAGATGTAATTCTTTCAGTGTTTACATCAAACTATAAAGGCACAAACCCATCAGGATGGTCCTCGGCAAACATTTTTTGGGCACGGTCAGCCAGCTTCTGAATGGAGTCGGCATAGTCGTCCACTGCTTGCTTGAGGATCACGTGGCGCTTTAGCATCAACATGGCACTCTGCTCATCCTGGAGAGACGGAGGAAGAAGAGGAGGAGGAGGACGAAGACTTCACATCAAAGCAAAATAAAACACTCCAAATGAGCTCTCAATAGAGGGTGCCACTTTTAAAAAGCATGTCAACTTAATTTAAGAAAGCCCAAACCATGTAATCATGGTAATGAATGCAGTGCCACTTGACGTTTGCACAGGATGATATGCCTTGTTTTGATTCAGATAATAAGATCTGTTTTAAACATCTGCAGTTAGCCTGCCCGCTTGTCTGTCGCGCTCCGCTCCTCACCTTGGCCTTTTCATCCGCGATCATGTACAGCTCCTGCTCCCCTATCCATGCTTCCGCCTCATCCGCGTCGTTGTAGTAGTGCTGGGCCAAGCTGGAGCCGCTCAGCCTCTCCCTGCGCTTGGCCATCTCGTCCTGCAGCCGGGCCCACGCCTCCTCCAGCTCCTTCAGCTGCTCCGTGATTCGCTCTGCCTCCGGTCTGCCCTCTGC
>NW_024619595.1:0-1530 GCF_008729295.1 Plectropomus leopardus | reverse complement strand
AAAACGCCTGCCGGTTTCTCACTAAGGCATCACTTTTACACATGTAGATACACAGCATGTTACTGTGAGTCCTCATTATTGCCATAAACCACGTATCAGTTTGTAATTTGTTTAGCTCCCACTCTTTGGTTGTGGCTGAATGTCAGTCCCAGCATCTCCCAGTCAGATGTTTGGTCTGCAATCAGCCACTGCCAAGTGTTCAACAAAGAAGCACATTAACTCAGATGATTCATTCCAGCCACTCTGCGAGCAGCCCTCACCAGGCTGCGAGCTGCTGCGCAGTCTCACTGGGCCAGCAATCTGCAATGGCTCCTGTCAGGAATGTTTTCATCTCGACCTGCCACTGCCTACTGATTTCCAAGTTCGCACAAACAACATTAAACAACACGAGCACAACATGAGTTTAAAAATATTTTTTTAATAAAAAGCAACAACTGATGATGAATTGTTGAGAAAAGATGGTAATAAAAGGAAATTGTGATTAAACACATTACGTCAATATAATCAAAATCCTCTGGCATGAAAACATTGCATGCTTTGTTGTATTAATGTCGGCGCACTTTTGTTGGTGTGTGGGAGAGGGTGGGGTAAACATGGCACCTTGAGGCGTTTGGCATCAATAAGTTGGTCTAAATCAAACAAAACTGCATTTCTGTCAGTGTTTTTTTGGGATTTTAGCAATACAACATGTCCATTTTCCACATACTTTTATAGAACGTCTGTGGACTGGACTGGAAGATCAGGAATTCTGTTCTTCTCCACATTAATCATAGACTTTATGCGTTCTCTGTTCAACTATGCAAACTGCTTTTGTCCTTGCCAGGATAGAAGTAGAACTTTCAGTATCTTGTTCATAAATTTGATTGATATGTCCTTAGTCAGTTGTGCAGTTCCAGTTTTGAAAAAAAACAACAACAATGCTTTATTTTCTTTATTTTCAAAAAAACATTAGGGTGATGAGAACTACCTTAAAGGACTGAAAACATCTTTGGGAAAAATTTGTTTGGCTTGTACAATGAGTTTTTAGGATGGCCCATGTCCCATTTACTAACATTGAGGGGGCGGGCTTTATGGCCTGTACTGCAGCCAGCCACCAGGGGGTGAGAGCTGTCGAGTCATCCACCTTTATATACAGTCTACGGATTATTACTGCTGCAAAGTTGGGCATTTTTAACATGGGGGTCTATTGGGACTGACTGGTCTATGGCCTGCTGACTCATTTTTCAGCTTTGGAGGTTGTTGCTTTATTCTGCTGTATGATATAGTCACATAAATCACTTTCTGGAATGCAGTCATATTGTGAATTGTTTGTTCCACTAGATTTTTGTGATTTCGCATAGCTGATGGTTATCTTCAGCCATGGCTTAATCTTTAGTCGTGTAAATCTGAAATATTCATACAGGAGAATTCACAGCTGCTACAAAACCCTGTTTTTAGTTTCAATGGCACGTTTTTCATGATTCTTTAACGATTTCCTGTCAGCTTCCAGTGGGATGACTTCACCCAAGACTTCCCGAGGCCAGCAATTCA
>NW_024619594.1:0-1881 GCF_008729295.1 Plectropomus leopardus | reverse complement strand
ATATAGATATCAGGATACAAGACTTGATATCTTTTTGATTTTTTAATATTGTACCTGTTGTCTTTCCTTGCTTTTCAAGGCTGCAGTACAGTAAAGCGTAATGTAATTTTCTGAACTTATCAGACTGTTCTGTTATCTGCCTTTACCCACTCAGCCATTGTGACCACATTACTGATGATTATTTAAAAAATCTTACTGTGTAAATATTTCGCAAAAGGACCAATAGTCAATGCTATAATATCGTCACAATGTCGATATCGAGGTATTTGGTCAAAAATATACAATATTTGGTTTTCTCCATATTGCCTGTCTCTAAAAGAAAAGAAGAAAATATAAAAGCATAAACACTGGCAGGACCGCTTTGTCTTGGATTCACATGTGCAGCCACAGCTCTACCATCAACTGCATTTTCTCTGCTGTAAAGCAGTTTTGAACGACTACATGAAGCCATCCCATCTATGAAAGTGCTATGATGAAGGGATGCTCGAGCACATTTGAGAGTTCTGTGAATACGTCAAAGACAAAAAGTTGTGCATAGTTTATAGTTTTCAGTATTTAGTCCAACTGTTGGGATCCCACTTTCTCTAACCATCTACCTCTGTTTGTCATCGCCTCACTCATTTCAGGTCATCGCCGTCTGTCCAGCAGCTGTGTTGTCCATGGCTCTATTAATGACAGTGTGGCAGAATCAAAGACAGCTTTACGACAGTCATTCCTCCCTACCGACAACCAAATTTTTCTGGGGGAGAAATATTGTCTTATCTTGCGGTACAAATTCAACCACAGAGCCTTGAATACAACAGCACATTTTTACACTTGAAATAAGACTTATATTTCTCTCCTTCCTTGTTTTGTTTGTGTAATACTATTTAGAAATTTGGAAAAAAAGATTGATTTGATAAGTTACGTCTCCGCTGGAGGAACTGTGCAGAGTGTGTGGATATGAAGGGGGGTGTACATTGTGAGTACTGCATTGAGAAAATGTTATTACATAAATGGACTATGCAAGACAAAGACTTTGATATTATCATAATTAAAAGTGAGCAGCACCATATGGTGAGGGAGAGGAGCTGCACAAAAACAATCAAATTGAAAGCCTCTCAGTGAACAGAAATACATGAAATGCTCATTTTTCAGCCAGAAGAACTGACAAAGTCTAAACATACACTTTTCTATAACCTTCTCCTCTCCTCTCCCTCTCCGCGTCCTGTATGTGAGTGTATGCCTGGTCAGTGCCCCGGGCCCTGCTAGGGGTCTACAGTATGCTCCAGGAATAGTCCAGTCACGTGGCCACTCTGTGGGATCTGTTCCCTTGGCAGGAAGCTGTTATATGGTTACAGTTATTTTTGTTGTCTGTCTGGGGATAGTTTTTACTGCGCTCCAGAGAATCAATAATTGTCATAAAAAGACTGCGTCACCCGGTGCCCTCTTTGTGCAGGACAGTGAGGTGGTGTGTGTAGGTTAGGGAGGCGTGTGTATATGTGCGAGTCTGTATTTAGACGTGTGAGCATGTGGAGTTGATATTTGTCAGCACGTGTGTTATACCAAAGGACGTTTGTGTGAGTGTGTATGTAATTACGCATTTGCATTGGTTTCTATATGAAGATAAGATGAGGTGACAAGAACAGCTCATGGTTTATTTTTAAGATAATTTTAGAGTGCATGGAAAATGTGAAATATGTTTGTTACGTGAAAGGAAATGAGATGCAGACTGTGTGGTATGTGACGTTATGAGGTGTTTTGAGATGTGTGTTAGGATTTGACACAAAAACAGGGGCGACATGAGTCAATCAAAGCAAAGCAACGCGTTTAATTTAACTACAGCTTGCTTTGTTTTGTCATAACTGCAGCTCTGCTTCTTTCCACACTGCCTGTTACCTC
>NW_024619593.1:0-2473 GCF_008729295.1 Plectropomus leopardus | reverse complement strand
AGACCTATTGCAAAAATATGTCACAGACATCTAATTAATTTTTTTCAGGGTCCCAGGGGACCTCAGGGCATGATGGGACCTCCAGGCAAAGCAGGAAGAAGAGTGAGTATGAAAAGCGGTCAGCTTGTCTCTAAATTGTTTGTGTTTTTAACTAAGAGAACACAGGACATGACAGTGGCTTCTGAAAGAGGATCAGGGACTTCAACAGGTATTAAGTAAATTCTGTAGTGAATGGTGTTTCAATATTTTCAAACGAAATATCTTAGATAGGGGCACTGCCCTCTTGCACTACTCAGGAAGTGGATTTTGTGCCTTGTTTGAAAGATGTGATTTTTGGATTCACCAGTTATAGAAGAGAATTGGAAGATGAATTATTTTTATGCAGCCTTATCATATTACTGGCCAAGTTTCATAACCACAAATCAAAGGTGCTCAGAACAAAACCCTCTTTTCATCCCTTCAAAAAAGAAGCTGAAAACTACGGACCATAAATCTGTGTTCAAAAATAAGTAAATAAAAAATTATTGTGTTAATTTAATTGAGTTCAGTTTGTATTTGAGTTGAACCTTTTTTTTAAGTAACCCCTGGTGTTGCATGTTTGTATGGTTGTTAGTTTTTTGCTTTTTGTTATTGTTTTGTATTGTATTTGTTGTTTTGCAAATCAAGTTTAATTTAAAAAAAATATCAGGAAATGAAGACGTGGTATATTATTCCCACCCATATACACCATACACCTGTATGACTCAATTACAAACAGCATCAGTGATCACAAGCACTCGATTGATACACAGCTGTTAACCATGTCGCATCACCAGACTCATACTGCAGCCAGCCACCAGGGGGTGATCAAGATGTTTAGCCTTAACTTTTGGGGAGCTGTCGTTACCATCCATCGTTATATACAGTCATTGTTTCCAATCGTCAAAAAGGGAAAGATGCCGGTTTCTATTCTAATACCTGGATGTCTCCTATAGTTCTGTTTAAATTCAGTCTATCTGAGCCAAGCAGGCCCTGTGAAAGACAAAATCATTGGGCAAGTGTTGCAACTGTGCCTCAGATGTTCATCCTCTACTTGTCTCTACACAGGGCCGTGCAGGAGCTGATGGTGCCAGGGGAATGCCAGGAGAGTCTGGAATTAAGGTAACCTCTCTCTGTTGTCATTTCTCTATTGTCAAAATTATATTATACTATTCACTTGACCTTTTCTTATAGCCACTGGATCTCTGGAAGCTTGTGGTTTTTTTAATATTATTGTTACTAGTTAATTTGTGAACTATAACCCAGTAGGCTACACAGGAGGATGATTAAGCCAGCTTTTACTTAGTATAGACCTTCCACAGTGCAGAAATAATATCTTACACAGTGGTGGAAGACGTACTCAGATCTCTTACTTACCACATTGCAGAAATATTTTATTGCAAGAAAAAGTCATGCATTCAGTATTGTACTTAAGTAAAAAGCACATAAATGTTATCATTATAATATACTTAAAGTACCAATAGTAAAAATACATTACGCACAATGGTCCATTTGAGAATAACGTATTACATTAATGTATTATAATTATTGAGTAAATTAACATGTTTGCTTTAATGTTGCTCTGATAAAGGTGGAGCTCATTTAAATTGCTTTATATATTGCTGGGTAGTTTAATCTGTAAAAATGTATCACAACTTATTAGTTAATTAAATTTTTATCTTTATCTGAATCCGCAAATTTGCACTGTCAGATAAATATAGTGCAGTTAAAAGTACAGCATTTACCCCCAGAGTTCTTAAGTACAGTACTTGACTAAATGCACTTAGTTACCTTCCACCATTGTACTTACATGTCTGTCTTTCTCTAAGGGTGACCGTGGTTTTGATGGTCTTCCTGGTTTGCCAGGTGACAAAGGACACAGGGTGAGTCAAAAGCAAATTACAACCAAAATGCCATTTACACATCGCACAGTATTATTATCTATATTATTATTAGTAGTAAAAGTAGCAGTAATAGAGGTAACACTAAAGTAATCTTGATTTTTTTTTTAATATGCAGAGACCTTAAACACTTGAAAATCTGTTGGTGAGCAGAGCTTATGAATTTTGTGATTTCTCACTCCTCCACTCTTTTATCTCACCAGGGTGACACTGGAGGAATGGGACCCCCGGGACCTCAAGGAGAGGATGGAGAGAGGGTACGAAGATTTATTAAAATATTTTGAAATTTGATTCCAGGCACTGCTCAAAACGTGTCATTGTGTGTCACTCCATAAATGTTCATTTTCAGCTTCTGTACAACCTTAGCATGTTGTTGTTGTGTATGTGTTTTCAGGGAGACGATGGAGAAGTTGGACCCAGGGGTCTCCCAGGTGAACCAGTGAGTGTTTCCATGGCAAAAAAAAATCTAATATTTAATCCGTCTCTCTTGTCTAAGTCTCTGTTATGGACAGCATCCTTAAAATACAACTTGTGTTTCCATCTCCGGCATCCCC
>NW_024619592.1:0-1837 GCF_008729295.1 Plectropomus leopardus | reverse complement strand
TGTATGTATGTATAAATAAATAAATAAATAGTGTGGTTAAATTTAATGTTTTTTTTAACATGTTGCAACTGCCCCCAGGGTTGGGGTCAGTGGCATCATTTGACTTCTTTCATTCAAACAAATATTGTGAACAATACATCACATGTAATCACCTTTAAATGCTATGGGTAATTAGCAGAAGGGGCATTGCAGTGGAGGGGGAAATTGGGATTGATTACCCAGAACCCCCATGAGAGGGGGGCCCTTGAAAAACCCTGGAATTAAATTTTTGGTTTTATTTGCAATTTCTCTGTTTTGAAGTAATTATTGCTATAACTAATTTTAAATTGGCTCAATTAATCATTTGAAGGTGGAAGCTCCCTGAGGCCCCTTTCATCCCTTAAAGGTGCAAAATGGTTCAGTCCCTTCAGTCCACCCCTGCAAGAAATGCAGCTAGAGCCCAGTAGTGACTGCTTATGGTACAAGAGCACAAATGTCCACATCTTTCTCTAAGAAGGAAAGACAGTAAAATTACTTTTATTTTATTATATTGAGACATGGCTCAAGAGAGGGAGTGTGGGAGGGCCGCTGCGACTGTCTGTGCATTTGGCCTAGAATTTAGTTCTACGCCCCTGATTAGCAGACAGATGTAGCCTAAATTTTAAAAATTTGGTTGGTTTAGACCCTCTGAGTAACTGAGAGAAATGCAAAAGGTGTTGCAACTGTCCCCAGTCTCCCCCAATAGGCATAAGTAAAGAGACTTCGATCAGCATTTCTGAGATGCATGTTTTTGCGAATTTGTTTGCTGTGCTTAGTTCTAAGTACAGAAACCAATAAATCTCAAATCAATATCAGCGTCTGTTAATCTTCTGTTTTCTTACTAAATATAATTTCATTTGGCTAAGCTTACCTTTTTGCACTGTCTATCTCGTATTTCTGCAGCGGTGCACAGATGAAAATGACAGCAGCGCCTCTCCCTCTTCCTCCTGCTCCGTTACCGTGGTAACACACATGGAGCGTCGGCTGCTCTGTGTAGCAGAATGGAAAGGAAGATGGAGGAGGGCACTGTTAGAGACGTCGAGACTGGTGTGTAAATACAAGCCTTACCCGGCTTCTTCTTCATTGCTATGCAAGCAGAAGGACGCGAACGAAGCCCAGTTGTCTGACATACATTAACTGCATGTTTCGGGCTCGCTCCGCGTCTTTATGTTGACGCTAACGTGAAGCGTGCTAACCTTTAGCTAGCAGGTACAAGGATGTAAACAAGAGTCATGTCACCAGCTTGTTATGAGCTAACGTTGCTGCTACAGACGTTGGAAAACAATATAACTAACTATGTGCCGGTAATGCACCTCACGAAAATAGTTTAGAAAGCTGCAGGCACGTTAATACTAACCTCCTTACTTCGGCGAGCTCTGTGCAGGTGTATTTGCTATGACTAAATGCTAGCTAGCTATGTTACCTACATTAGTCAGGGATAGCTCCTCCACTGAACTGCTGCTCAGCTAATGAGCTAACTGTCGGTACAACTGGTTCTTGTCCGTTACCCTCCCAAATTAAAGCCATATTTCGTGAAAAAATGCCCACAACTGTTAAGCACCGCTGTAAATAGCTAAATAACACAGATTTGAACCAAAAAATGAATGAATATGTCTATAAATACAAGGACCAACATTGTAGAAAATCATAGTTTGTGATCATGTCTGTTGCTGCAGAAAATGTTTTTAAATCAGTAACATTAGAGCAAGACATTTTAGGATCACCCAACAATGTTTCCAGTGTTCACTATAATCCAAACTATTGTGTTTTTTTACCTTTATTTTGCAAAAACTTGTCTAGTTTTTGGATTTTAAATGTG
>NW_024619591.1:0-5153 GCF_008729295.1 Plectropomus leopardus | reverse complement strand
ATCAAAATAACAGCTGTTGACGTTCCAGGATGCTACTACAGACGCCGGGATGTTAACGAAAGCACACGGTGGGATGACGCTGCGCGGTCCTTATGTTTAAACAATAGTGTGAAAAGGGGTTGTTCAAAAGAAAAAATTGGATTAGATCATGTGATCCAGTCTCAGTTTTTAACTGGATCAAATCCTCAGTATGAGCTCTTCAGAGCTTTTTAGTAGGATCAGGAGCACTTGATTCAGAAACATCAAAAAACACAACATTACCCTGATCCCAGTACAGGAGTCCACATAGATCCTGATTTCAAAACGGCTAACTTTACAGAAGAAAAAAAACATGCTTGCAGCCTCTCGCCCAAATATGGTCACTTCTGGCTCCAAAAATCAAACACTGAGATGTCCAATGCCGACGGCATCAAAACAAGCGTGAACCAATAGATGATGTCACAGTAGCTACATGTGTTATCTTTACAGTCCATGATCTCAACTGGGACTTTACTGGTCTGCTCAGAGACCTCGAGCATCCAGCACCTTCAGGATCTCACTTTGCTCTGATATTTCTTTTCACGCTGTGTGTTTAATCAAAAATGAACTGCTAAACGGCTTCAGTGTGTCTTTGCAAATCCTGCAGCCTGTTTTAACTGACGCCTCTGACACTGTAGAAGAGCAGCTGCTGTATTTACACATATAAGCTCCACTCGTGCAAAGTTTGAAACCAGTCCTTCCACTTCTTCGAACCTGCCGTCAGCGTAAACTTGCCGTCACTTGTTTTCTTGTTACTTGTTTATCACCTGCGATGCTCGAGGAGTTTCCTGTTTCTCACTTCGTGTTGCAGGTCTCTCTCTCTTTCACCCATTTCTGCCTTTTTTCCATCAAGTTTCCATGAGCTCATCCTCTAGTGGTGAAAAGTAATTAAGTACATGGAGTTACTTTACAAATCCACTACAATTCAGAGGCACATGTTGCACTTTTTACTGCACTACAGTTATCTGAAGGCTGTAGTGACTTTTCAAATTAGGAATCATGTCTGAGTTGTTAGTTTCACAAAAGAGACGTAGCCCAGCTAAACTTCACAGATGGTTCATTTAAATTAAATTAAATAGTCCCACTGGGATGTCATTTTATCAAATTTAATATACTTTATTTTTAACATTTAAAAATGATATATAATAAGATACTATGTAAAAATAGAGTACATACAGTTTTTGAATAAGGAGGATAAATTAACATATCATGTCCAAAAAGGAGTCGGAAGAAGGATTTCAGAGGCTGCTTTGTGATAGTTGTGGCCTGAAATGCATGATTTTGAGGCAGTTTTTTAAAAAAAATTGCGATGCATGTTGTGATATTTTTGGGCATTTTGTTGCAATGAAATAGCAGTACAAATAAAAACTGCAAAAGTAGTTGCCGTCTCAAATTTGCAGCCTATTATTATATAAGACAGAGATGCTACCTGTTTCAGATAGTTGAACTTGCGGTAAATAAACAACTACAGAACAACAGAGGAAAAAGTCTAAAAACTTAAAACAGATTTGTGCGTCAGAGCTTAGTTTTTTTCTCTCGCTGTGTGACCCTTTGTAGGGGCCCGAGCCCTATGTTGGGAACCACTGGACTAACTTAGCTAACTGTATGTAAAGTAGTTCAAACTGTCTCCAGCTGCAGCAGAAACGTGCTGCTCTAACGCTGATGCTTCAGTATGAACTATCGGATCACGTCATATAGAATCAGATCGTTCAGCCACAGCAGACATTTTACTGCAGCGTGTAATTTTACTTTGATACTATATCAAGTATAATTTACTATTAATACTCCAGTACCTGAATGTATTACTATGTGTACTTGAGCATCTGAAAACTTCCTTCCTTCCTTTACAGCGATGACTCACCGGTTTCGCTCGTTTATGCGCAGAAGCCTGGAAGTTGTTTCCATTATGACAGACGCTCGCTGTGACTTCCCTGCAGCGCCGTGACAGATGACTCACCTCAGACATGTGACAATTACGTTTCACACCTGCAAACAGGAAGTCAGGCCTCATAAGGGACACTCATTTATTTATTTTAGGTATCTTGGATGAATAACGAAGTTTCTGTTTTGTTTCTATATAAACAGCTGTAACCTGTAAATACTGAGTGATGTGTCCAAATCCTGTTTATCTTTCCTGAGAAGAATCCTCCAGCTTACAACACATGGCAGGTTAGAATCACACACATCACACAAAATCATGATCATAGCCATCGTGATGTCACTCATTGGTTTTTTGGAGTCCCGTTTTTAAGCCTCGAATTCAGCTTTCTGGCTGTAGCCGTCTTGGATTTTGGAGCCCGAAGTGACAATTTATGAACAAGGTGGAGATGATCCTTTTGCTTGCAGCTCGCTTGGTAAGCACTGTGCATTTACGACTACAATCATTGTTCCAATGCAAAAGAACAAAAATAAAACCAAACTTTAAACCTTTGAAACACAATGCACTCCTGAGAAAACCTGAATATTCGACACTGTAAAGTATTTAGTATTACTGTTTCAGTATAACCAATGGCTCCAGACTACTGAGGCAACCAAAACATTTCAGTTAACATTCATTAATTAAAAAACACTCAGACACAAAGACACAAAATCAACCACAAAGTGACTCAAAAAGACACAAAATCAGCCACAGTGAGACACAAATTTACTACAAAGTGACACAAAATGACAAAAGAAAGACATAAAATCAAAACCGCAGAGACACAAACGACTACAAGGACACAAAATGAGCCTAAAAAGTCACAGAATGACGACAAGAAGATGCAAAAACACAAAAAGATGCATTATGACTACAAAGTCCATGTGTCTTGCTACTCTTTAGGAGAGGTGACGGGGCCCTTTGCATATCTGCGCCCAGGGGCTTGTTGTCTTATGATCTGCCCGTGGATACGCCTGTACTCTGTGAATCTAAGGTTGCGTAACTTTAAGCCTAATAAAACAGATGAGTTGTGAACGTCCCTCCCCCTGTTGTCATGAATGTTGAAATTAGCTTCAGAGAGCAAAACTGTTTGTTTGTACGAGGCTGTAACATCTTTATTTCTGCTGTAAGGTTTTAACACGGAGGTCTTTGAGGTTTGATGCTGTTTTCCAGCCTCAGGTGGACTTTAGAGGAACTGCAGTTTTTGGGCGCTCAGACATCACCTCATTTTTCAGCGTCGGAGGTTGCTGCTTGGTTGGGATGAGTGTAGACAGATTCATAAGGTGAACTTTAGTGACAAAAACACTTAAAGACTTCAAGATGTCAACATACAGAAGCACAAGTGTTTGATTGACGTGTAATCTTTAGTTTAGCACGTCGTGCCGACAGATGACTGCTGTTTGCACTGAGGATTTACAGGAAATACTTAAAACTGGACACACCAGTTTGACTCTCTTGCAAACTTACAAATATTTGAATGAGCATGTAGGACCGTGAACTTATGGCCCGAGAACCAAATCTGCCCCAAACCATTTTCTAATTCACAATAAAAATAAAGCCATTCACACTGGGAATTGTTTTTGTCCTTTTGGTCTCCATAAGGTGTCAGAGTGCATAAAACAGCATCAAAAAAAAGTGTGCCAGTGGAGGATCCCCCACACCCCCGACAGAGGGCCTAACTAAGACCCTAATGTCCTAAAATCCTATGTCCTAGGACGTTAGAGAAATGTCCAGAAATCTTTAAAATGTTCTAAAATCCTAGGATTTTCCTAAAATCTAGTCCTAGAATCCAAGAAATGTCCTGAAATCCAAGAAATGTCCTGAAATCCTAGAAATGTCCTGAATCTTACAAATGTTCTAAAATCCTAGAAACATCCCCAAATCCTTGAAAACATCCTAAAATCCTTGAAATGTCCTAAAATCCTTGAAACACCCTATAACAGTAGAAATTTCCCAAAATCTGAGAAATGTCCTTAAATCCTAGAAATGTCATAAAATACTAGAAATGTCTCAAAACCCATAAAATGTTAAAAAAAAAAAAAAAATCCCAGAAACTGCCTGAAATCCTAGAAACGCCAACGTCCTAAAATCCTAAAAAATGTCTAAAATCCTAGAAACACATATGGGGCTGCTGCGTCTGGACCCTGGCCTCCTGTCAGTTTGCAAAATTGGTCCCCAAACAAAGCAGGTTCAGTATCTCTGCTGTAAGATCTTTCTGTTGCATGAAAATTTGGACAAACAGAATATCTGAAATGATCTGATAAATGCTAAATGCTTCCTGTAAGAATCCAGTCAAATGGTTTACTGAGAACTCATATCTTTCATTATATAACCTCAATCCAGCTGCAGGCAGAGTGCCAACAGAAGGTCTGGCTGCAGCTTTAAGGCACTGCCTCTATCATTACCTCAGATAATGCCGTATAATGCGCAGGTTAACTGGTGACTACTTTATTTTTCCACTCGCCTCATGACCTGCACACACACGTATGTCAGAGAAATCCCCTCACAATGAGTGTCAGCCTTAGCTCTGCACATAGCGGCCTATTTACTTATTCAAACACTGCAGAGTGATGATGTCAATCAGGAGCTCTGAGCAGCGCGGAGCCGACACCTCACCCAGTTAGATAAATACCAGTCACATGTTAACATGAGCTCCTCGCGGATGTTTTTACAGACACCAGGGACCTTTTTTTTAACTCAGAAAGTCAGAGAGAACCTTTTTTTCACTCGTTTTTACAGTTGAAAATCTGTGTCAAGTATGTAGTAGTCTGTGGCATAATATAATGTAAATAATAATACTTTGTTACAGTCCTTAACCCTTTATAACCTGGATCAGCATCACTTTTTTTGTGCTGCTTTGAGACGCCTACACAATTATAACCTCCAAACCGGCTGACTTTCTTTTAAAAACAAAAGACGCAACATGGCAAGAAATGTTCTACAAATTGCAAAAAATAAGCAGGTTTAGAAAATTATTTTTTAAAAGCTAGGCAAAAATGTAAAAATATATGTAAATATATGTATATATACATTTTTGATAGTGGTGGAGGAAGTATTTCTTTACCTAAGTAAAAGTACAAATATCACGCAGTGAAAATATGCTGTTTCAAGTAAAAGTCCTGCACTGAAAATATTACTAAAGTCAGATGAATATTGTGAAGTACAAGTACAATATTTCCGTCTGACATGTAGTGGAATAAAAGTTTGAAGTGACATG